>NC_142439.1:46929090-47232121 GCF_059453495.1 Arachis ipaensis | reverse complement strand
TTTCTCAGTAAGTTGGTCCACTTTTTTCCTGGAATCTTTATCCTTGTCCCGAGATAGGTAGGAGGATCCGGACTTTGAGGCTTCCCCTAACCGAGAGTTCTCCTCCATATTAATGTATTTTTCTGCCTGTTCTTGTACCTCGTTCAGAGATGTTGGGTGTTTTTTGGATATAGAGTGGCTAAAAAGTCCTTCCCGCAGGCCACTGATTAGGGCGAGGGAAAAATAACTGATATCGTGTAAGAAAAATACAATTAGACTCTTCGTAAGCTTCTTCATCCAATTCCTGATAAGATAAAGTTGTAGGGGAGTGAGAACCTTACCAATGGCCTCACCTCGGATTTTCAAAATTTTCATAATAAGATATTAATAAAAAGAAAACTGTTTTCGAGCACAGTCATCATCACATGTCTGTTGATTCTTTTGAAAACTAACAGTTTAACATCCAAAAAATGCAAAACCTTTCTTTTCTTATAAGAAAATCTTAAAAGTTTCCTAGACTATATGAATGACCAACCTGTTGCAAGCAGAGCTTCATGAAGTCTATGCTGAACCAGCTTGAATTTTCATACTTAACTAAACCTCAATCAGAAACCAATCACTGTCTCTAGCTCATCACATAATCAATCAACACTACCATCAACTCATCAACAATACACAATGACAAAAGTACCACATCAGAAACAACCTTCAATGTAACACCCCAATTCACCTAAACCTTACCTCTAGCCATAAGGCAAAGGTTAACCAAATGTTACGACAATTCTAAGGCTCATACATATTTATATAGAAGGAAATAATATATTCTAGAAGCCTGATGAAGGATTTAGATCAAAAACAGGATTTGAAAAGCGCATAATGTACTAGCGAGGCTACTAACTTAAAGCACAAGAAATAGATACAATATAACAAAATATCATAGTATAATATCATAAGAGTCTAGCCACGGCTCGTGGAGTTTAAGCCGGCTAGCCATATATAGACCATATATGAAACCAGACAGTAAAAACAGCTTATACAAGTTTTGTTCTCTCAATACATGCCTCTAGGCTAAACAAAATACAAAAGTGAGAGTACAAGTTAAAATGACCAAGATGACAACAAAATAGAATAAGATCCTCCGCTCTGCTACCATCACCCAACTCACTGCGGTGGGTTGCGACCTGCATCTGAAAAACAACAACAACGTATGGAATGAGAACCGGAGGTTTTCAGTATGGTAACAGTGCCCAATAATGTAAGATGTAAGGCCTCGGGACGCCGAAGGCAATCCTAGAACTTTGCATCACATACTGATATTCAAGCTTAGAACAAAATAAATAAATATTCAAAGAACTTAAACCATAACCGGGTTATCTAAACTTAGGAGAATTCTAACTAACACTAATCACACCACTGTATCCCATAGCCTTCACCAACCTTACCTCCGTGCGATCCCATCGCCCCCTCCTACCTAACCTCCTAAGCACCAGACAATCACAAAAGAAATGCAAGCAAGTAAAACACAAGTAAAACTAAGCAAATTAGCATGTTATTCATTTAGGCATACAATTACATGTCGGCAAAGCATACAAACAGATAGAAAATACATATGATGAATGTCTATCCTATTGGTTCGTGATATCACTTGTCGGTCCATAAATGCCAACCCGACACATCCTTTCGGATGTCGCTTTTCTGCCGCACCCACGAATATAGTGTCGGGCACACTCTATTGACCCATGGATATAGTGCCGGGCACATGCTATTCACCCACGGATATAGTGCCGGGCACACTTGCATGCATAATCCAAGGATATAGTGCCTGGCACACTCTTGTAGAAGAAGAGATTATCAATCATAAGTCAAACTCAGGAAAATAATCCCCTGCACACTGTCATACTCAACCCAAGGATATAGTGCCTGGCACCCTCTCATTATTCAACAATATTATCATCCCAAGGATATAGTGCCTGGCACACTTTTCACATTCAACAAACCCATCAACAACCCCAAATCATCACCAGTCATTACCATTCCTCATCTCACATCTCCTTCAATTATCCATTTTCAACATTCCAAGGATATAAACATCAAGCTCATAATACCCATCATCAGTTCTTAATTCCATTCCAAACTCATTAGTTCCTCAATTTCTCAATTCATTGTCAGTACTCGCCAAGTTCACTACTCTTCCTTCTCTCTCAACCACACTCATCCTCCAAACCCCAGAAACCTAGACCTCCGTCTGCTAACTTTTCAAAATAATCACCAACTAAAACCCTTAGCTTATCTCTCATATTCCCATACTCAAAATTATGCCCAAAAGCATTAAAATGGTGTTATAGAAGCTTACAACCTTGTTGGGAAGGTGAAATAGTTGAAAACAAAGTTTAAAATTATGAAACAGGGCGTGTGTGTCTGCACAAGGGTGTGCGTGCGCATGCCCAGGAAGATTTTGAAAGTGTGCATATGCACAGAGGTGTGCGTATGCACAGGTACGAAAATTCACAAGCATGTTCACTTGCACAAGCTGTGCGTGCACCCCCAACAGACGACCCTTCCTGACTTGTGCGTGCGCACAGTGCTGTGCGTCCGCACAGGTAGTAATTCTTCATTGATGTGCCGTGCACAACCTAGGCTTGCGCTGCCACCAGAGCCCTTTTCCCTGCCTGTTCGTACATACAGTTCTGTGCGTCCGCACAGAATAACATTTTTACAGGGTTGTGCGACCGCACAAGGCTGTGCGTGCGCACATATCAGAAAATCTTGAAATTCTGCAACTTAGCAAAATTTCAGATTTTCTACACCAACTTTGAATGTTCATAACTTCCTCTATAAAATTCCAAATTTCACAAACTTGATATCGATTAAAAGGATTTTCAAAGATCTTTAATTCTAGCTTAGTTTCATCAGATTTTGAAAACCGAGGCAAAAGTTATGATCAGACAAAGTTCACCAAAAACCCACTTTTACCAAGAATCTCAAAACCTCAAAATTACTAAAATTTCCAATCAAAACCAACCAAAACCACTTAAAAATCCTAATTTCTATCATCACCTACCCTTTATTGCAAATTATACCATTCTCAACCGCCAAGCCTCAACTATATGATACCAAAGTCAATCCTCCACCAACACTTTCCTCAATCCTAATTCAATCATTATCCAATATCAAAATCAACCCCATTTCATCCCAATTTTAATCTCTCATACCATCCTTACCAATTTCAACATCATAAATTCATCAACATATTCCAAAATCATCAACTCATCATAATTCACATCATGTATCAACAATCTTAACACTCACCTTCATTATACCAACAACATCACTAATCACCATCAATTACCAACCACATCAACAACAATAAATCACATATCCAACAGCAAACATCATAATCCCTCAATACCACCCATCATTATCAAATTCACATATTTCTCGTCAACTTTCATAATCATTAAATACCAACAACCTCATCAAATCATATAATCAATATTACTAGTATTTGAATTCGTTTCACACAACACCACCACTTCATTTATCAATCCTCATTAACAGCACCAATCATCAACACTCAATAACACCAACAATTCCCAATAATCATCATCAACCACAATAATCCAATACAACCCACAATTATCATCCATTCATATATAAATATTCATACACCACAATATTCAGTCCTATCTTAGGGTCAACTAGTCTAAGTGTCCATGAACATTACATATTATATAAAGGAAACCGAAACCATACCTTAGCCAATTTCCAAACGTACCAAACATCAAAACGAAGCCCCCAAGCTTGATCCAAGGCCTCAACCAACTTCAACAAACACCAAGGCTCACACTAACAACACATATATCATCAAAATCAAAACCTAAGATACACAAAACAACTAAATACAAGGATTTAGTGAAACTTTACCTTACCCAATGTTATTAGGGGTAAAATCCAATATTTACTTGCTACTAGAGATCACCTAAATAAGCAAAACCACAAAACTTGCTCAAGAACTAAACCCAAAACGCGCAGAAAACTATGGCAGAAAACTGGGAGTTGTTCTTCGAGTTCTTACCAGGTTTGCTTAGATATAATTGTAGAGCTCGACAAGAGCTTCGCGTGGCCGCAAACGGCTCGTCAATCGGAGGTCCGTAGCTCAAGTTATGGCTCTCGGAAGGTGGAGGTGAATAGTGCTCTTTCTCCTTTCTCCTCTCTTCACTCTATCCGAACTCTCTCTCTCTCTCTCTCTCTCTCTGTGATGAAATGAGCTTCTTTGGCTCATTTACTCACTTATATATGTTGGGCCTTGGGTTTGATTTGGGTCCGGTTCAATCCGTTAGCATTTTTGGTTCATTTGGCCTACCTTGGGCCAAAACCTTTAAGATTAGTGTCCGGTTTTCGATTCTAAATTATTTTTTCTCCTTTCAAAATAATAAATCAATTTTCTAAATATTATTTTCCAAAATACGCAATACTGGACAGATTAGAGATGGTATTGTTGGCTCAAGCGCTAGTACGCATTTTTACAAAAACTTTTAGAAAAAGATACATTTTCTAACTCAGAAAAATTCACTGAAATCAAATGTCACATTTTTATTTTCAAATTAAAACTTCAAAATTTTGAATCTATTCCGAGCACTAAAATTATTTTATTAAAATAGTTTTACATGAAAACGCGGGTTCTTACATTCTCCCCTGCTTAAAAAGATTTTCGTCCTCGAAAATCTGATTCACGCTATGGGATATATATATACATATATTCCCCACGAAGCATCATACTTTCAACGTTGCTAATCCAACAAGTTGCCAAGGCACTTCGTTCACTATCATCCTACTGAGTCGCTTTCTCTCTCGCCAACTCCTCCATAGAATAGTTCACTCGGATAGGCAGAAAATGAGTGGATTTGGTTAAGCGAACCAAGATCACCCCAAACCGTATCAAATCCCAACCTAGTCCTCAGCAAACCGGTCACAAGATCTATCGCGATTCCTTTTCACTTCCACTAAGGAATCTCAAGAGGCTCTATCATTCCTGACGGCTCCTGATGCTCTATCTTCACTTCCTGACACGTCAAACACTTGGAAGCCACTGTAACTACATCACCTTTCATCCCAGGCCACCAGAACATCTTCTTTAAGTTATAGTACATCTTTGTGCTTCCGAGATGAATGGAAAATCCACTGTAGTGACCCCTCGACAACAAGTCTTGTCTCAAACTTCTGACATCTTGATTGCAAACTCTCCCCTTATCTCTCCATAATCTTTCACCATCCTTAGTGAATTCTTCGCGCCTCTCATCACCAACTGGTTGCGATAATTTCTAAAGCTTCCGCTGCGTCACTCTGATTATCGTCATTACGCATCCAAAGTTTTCCTTAAAACAATTACCGATTTTGTAATACTTTTTAAAACCTTTAAATCAAGTTCCATATAAATGAGTTCGTTGTTAAAACTTTTTCAAAAGGGCCAAAAATCGTTTACTCGAAAGTCAACTACTTGAAATCATGGTTTTCTTAAATAAAACTTTTCAATTTGAATTCCTTTCGCTAAGATAATTTGGAAACCAAATTCACAAATGAACTTAATCGGAGAACTCACTTTTCTTTTTAAACAATATCTTCCAAACCAAGAATTTCCGACGTAGTTTCAAAACAAAGGACTGCTTTTGTAACATTTCACAAAGCTGTGAAAACAAGTTCAATCTAAACCAGTTCATTATGAAAGCTTTTTCAAAAGGCTCAAAAATCCATTTATTCTTAAATCAAAACCTTTTAATTTGAATCCCTATTTTGATAAGATAAAATTTGCAAATCAAGATCACAAGTTAGTAAAATCACATAACCCATCTTCCTTTTTAAATCGTATCATTTGATCAAAAGTTCAAATCCTAGTTTCAAAACCAATTCAGTTAAACCAAAGCTCCAAACCAGATTTGAAAATCACTCTAAATCTTAAAACGGAAAAATCATAGTTAAAATCCGCAAGGACGTTAGTCGGTATTTCCATTGCCACTAATGCTGAACTGCACCCATCGCCCACACAGGGAACTGCCAAGACTTCTATTCATACCTGGTAACCATTCCGACACGCCAACTCAGATCGTTCATCATCACAAGTCCAAAATCCTCGGCTACCGCCGCTAGAATCCTCCTTTACCCATGGTTTACTTCCAACAAAACTCTAAGCTCTTGAAATTCTAACGACGACTTTACAAAAGATAGAACCAAACTAATCTTAGGTCCAGGCAATATAAGACTCAAAGCATATGCTTACCTCTCGTCGGAGGATCCGACCCTGTCGCCTCACGTGCCTCCGAAGCAAACACATGGCCTAGTTGCTGACTCTTACTAACACTTCAGTTCCTTCCTCTATGACAGTCCTTAGCAAGGTGCCCTGGTAATCCACAAGTGTAGCATCGACCATCTCCTTTTGCCATGTGGAACTGAGCGTTGTTGTTCTTTCTGAAATCCCCTTGACCTCGCAGATGTTGAGGAATGAGTTCATTCCTTTAAAAGTTCTCTCCCCTTGGTCCAAGGTGATCGTCACGCTCCCTACTAGTATTTACTCCAGAAGTCTCCTTTGACGAGGCTACCATCTTTGTGTATTCTTCAACAACTCTTACCTTGTTCACCAGATCGGAGAAAATGCGAATCTCCATAGGAGCCACAGCAGTTACGATGTCGTCCTTTAAACTCCTTTGATACGTGATACACTTCCAACTTTCATAGGTCTCCGGGGCACCCTGACACGCCCTAGAGAACCTACAGAGCTCCTCAAATCTGTTGGTGTAGTCTGCCACAGGCAAAGAACCTTGCTTCAGCTGCATAAGTTCCATCTCCTTCGCATCCCTTGCAGACACAGGAAAGTACTTCTTGTAGAAGGACGTTTGAAATACATCCCAAGGAACATCGGCATTCTGATACTGTAGCAAGCGGTACTCTGCTTGCCACCAATGCTGGGCCTCTTCCCGAAGCTGATAAGCAGCAAACTCCATGTATTGGTTGCTCAGAACATGCTGTGCTTGCAGTGCGCGCTCCATAGCTTGGAACCAATTATCCGCTTCCGTGGGATTGGTCGATCCTCTGAAAGTCGGTGGGTGAACTTTTAGAAACGTAGCTAGGGTCATCGGAGCACCTCCCAAGTCATCACTATTTCCGCCTCCATTCCCCGCCAGTTGGCCTAACCTCTACGCAGCTTGTAAAGTCGCAGTAGCATTCGCCTCGATGGTGTTCGCAAGATTCGCCATTGCAGCAATGAACTCGGCATGGTTATCGACCGGTTGCTCGTTTCTACTCTCTCTTCGTGAACGTGTATGACCTCGTCCGCGAGTAGCCATTAGGGTTCCTATCTACACCAAACAATCGATATCAAGGTGATCAGTCTCAATATCAAAAGCCTAGTGCTTCCATAATCCCAAACCGGAACTCACAAACAAGCATGCTATACAATATCAAATAGATAACCTAATTGCATCAAAGAAAAGACACACAGAGTAGGCAATGAAGCACAATTGGTCCATCCATCAGGCTCACAAGGACGAACCGCTCTGATACCACTAAATGTAACACCCCAATTCACCTAAACCTTACCTCTAGCCGTAAGGAAAAGGTTAACCAAAGGTTATGACAATTCTAAGGCTCATACATATTTATATAGAAGGAAATAATATATTCTAGAAGCCTGATGAAGGATTTTGCTCAAAAACAGGATTTGAAAATCGCATAACGTACTAGCAAGGCTACTAACTTAAAGCACAAGAAATAGATACAATATAACAAAATATCATAGTATAATATCATAAGAATCTAGCCACGACTCGCGGAGTTTAAGCCAGCTAGCCATATACAGACCATATATGAAACCAGATAGTAAAAACAGCTTATACAAGTTTTGTTCTCTCAATACATGCCTCTAGGCTAAACAAAATACAAAAGTGAGAGTACAAGTTAAAATGACCAAGATGACAACAAAATAGAATAAGATCCTCCGCTCTGCTACCATCACCCAACTCACTGCGGTGGGTTGCGACCTGCATCTGAAAAACAACAACAACGTATGGAATGAGAACCGAAGGTTCTCAGTATGGTACCAGTGCCCAATAATGTAAGATGTAAGGCCCCGGGGCGCTGAAGGCAATTTTAGAACTTCGCATCACATACTGATATTCAAGCTTAGAACAAAATAAATAAATATTCAAAGAACTTAAACCATAACTGTGTTATCTAAACTTAGGGGGATTCTAACTAACACTAATCACACCACTGTATCCCACGGCCTTCGCCAACCTTACCTCCGTGAGATCCCATCGCCACCTCCTACCTAACCTCCTCAGCACCAGACAATCACAAAAGAAATGCAAGCAAGTAAAATACAAGTAGAAGCATATAGAACAAGTAGTTCAAGTAAGCAAATAGGCATGTTATTCATTTAGGCATAGAATTATAAGTCGGCAAAGCATACAAATAGATAGAAAATGCATATGATGAATGTCTATCCTATTGGCTCGTGATATCACTTGTCAGTCCATAAATGCCAACCCGACACATCCTTTCGGATGTCGCTTTTCTGCCGCACCCACGAATATAGTGTCGGGCACACTCTATTGACCCACAGATATAGTGTCAGGCACATGCTATTCACCCACGGATATAGTGCCGGGCACACTTGCATGCATAACCCAAGGATATAGTGCATGACACACTCTTGCAGCAGAAAAGATTATCAATCATAAGTCAATCTCAGGGACATAATCCCCTACACACTGTCATACTCAACCCAAGGATATAGTGCCTGGCACACTCTCATTATTCAACAAGATCATCATCCCAAGGATAGAGTGTCTGGCACACTTTCCACATTCAACAAATCCATCAACAACCCCAAATCATCACCAGTCATTACCATTCCTCATCTCACATCTCCTTCAATTATCCATTTTCAGCATTCCAAGGATATAATGCCTGGTACACTTTACCTCAATAAACATCAAGCTCATAATACCCATCATTAGTTCTTAATTCCATTCTGAACTCATTAGTTCCTCAATTTCTCAATTCATTGTCAGTACTCGCCAAGTTCACTACTCTTCCTTCTCTTTCAACCACACTCATCCTCCATACCCCAGAAACCTAGACCTCCGTCTGCTAACTTTTCAAAATAATCACCAACTAAAACCCTTACCTTATCTCTCATATTCCGATACTCAAAATTACACCCAAAAGCCTTAAAATGGTGTTATAGAAGCTTACAACCTTCTTGGGAAGGTGAAATAGTTGAAAATAAAGTTTAAAATTATGAAACAGGGCGTGTGCGTCCGCACAGGGTGTGTGTGCGCACGCCCAGGAAGATTTTGAAAGTGTGCGTACGCACAGGTACGAAAATTCACAAGCCTGTTCACTCGCACAAGCTGTGCGTGCGCCCCCAACAGATGACCCTTCCCGACTTGTGCGTGCACACAGGGCTGTGCGTCCGCACAGGTCGTAATTCTTCATTGATATGCGCGCACACAACCTAGGCTAGCGCTGCCACCAGAGCCCTTTTCCGTGCATGTGCGTACGCACAGGTCTGTGTGTCCGCGCAAAATAACATTTTTACAGGGTTGTGCGAGCGCACAAGGCTGTGCGTGCGCACATATCAGAAAATCTTGAAATTCTGCAACTTAGCAAAATTTCAGATTTTCTACACCAACTTTGAATGTTCATAACTTCCTCTACAAAATTCCAAGTTTTACAAACTTTATATTGATTAAAAGGATTTTCAAAGATCTTTAATTCTAGATTAGTTTCATCAGATTTTGAAAACCGAGGCAAAAGTTATGATCAGATAAAGTTAACCAAAAACCCATTTTTACCAAGAATCTTAAAACCTCAACATTACCAACATTTCCAATCAAAACCAACCAAAACCACTTAAAAATCCTAATTTCTATCATCACCTACCCTTTATAGCATATTATACCATTCCCAACCGCCAAGCCTCAACTATATGATACCAAAGTCAATCCTCCACTAACACTTTCCTCAATCCTAATACAATCATTATCCAATATCAAAATCAACCCCATTTCATCCCAATTTCAATCTCTCACACCATCCTTACCAATTTCAACATCATAAATTCATCAACATATTCCAAAATCATCAATTCATCATAATTCACATCATGTATCAACAATCTTAACACTCACATTCATTATACCAACAACATCACTAATCACCGTCAATTACCAACCACATCAACAACAATAAATCACATATCCAACATCAAACATCATAATCCCTCAATACCACCCATCATTATCAAATTCACATATTTCTCATCAACTTTCATAATCATTAAATACCAACAACCTCATCAAATCATATAATCAATATTACTAGTATTTGAATTCGTTTCACACAACACCACCACTTCATTTATCAATCCTCATTAACAGCACCAATCATCAACACTCAATAACACCAACAATTCCCAATAATCATTATCAACCACAATAATCCAATACAACCCACAATTATCATCCATTCACATATAAATATTCATACACCAACAATATTCAGTCCTATCTTAGGGTCAACTAGCCTAAGTATCCATGAACATTACATATTATATAAAGAAAACCGAAACCATACCTTAGCCAATTCTCAAACATACCAAACATCAAAACGAAGCTCCCAAACTTGATCAAAGGCCTCAACCAAATTTAACAAACACCAAGGCTCACACTAACAACACATATATCATCAAAATCAAAACCTAAGATACACAAAACAACTAAACACAAGGATTTAGTGAAACTTTACCTTACCCAACGTGATTAGAGGTAAAATCCAACATTTACCCGCTACTATAGATCACCTAAACAAGCAAAACCACAAAACTTGCTCAAGAACTAAACCCAAAACGCGCAGAAAAATATGGCAGCAAACTGGGAGTTGATCTTCGAGTTCTTACTAGGTTTGCTTAGATAGAAATGTAGAGCTCGACAAGAGCTTCGCGTGGCCACAAACGGCTCATCAATCGGAGGTCCGTAGCTCAAGTTATGGCTCCCGAAAGGTGGAGGTGAATAGTGCTCTTTCTCCCTTCTCCTCTCTTCACTCTATCCGAACTCTCTCTCTCTCTCTCTTTGTGATGAAATGAGCTTCTTTGGCTCATTTACTCACTTATATATGTTGGGCCCTGAGCCCGGTCCAACCCGTTAGCATTTTTGGTCCGTTTGGCCCACCTCGGTTCAAAACCTTTAAGATTAGTGTCCGATTTTCGATTCTAAATTATTTTTTCTCCTTTCAAAATAATAAATCAATTTTCTAAATATTATTTTCCAAAATACGCAGTACTAGACAGACTAGAGCCAGTACTATTGGCTCAAGCACCAGTACGCATTTTTACAAAAACTTTTAGAAAAATATACATTTTCTAACTCAGAAAAATTCACTGAAATCAAATGTCACATTTTTATTTTCAAATTAAAAAATCTAAATTTTGAACCTATTCCGAGTACTAAAATTATTTTATTAAAACGGTTTTACGTGAACACGCGGGTTCTTACATTCAATGCCTCCTCCACCCGCCAGAGGGATCTCTCAAAAACAAACACAGCTAAAATAGACAATAAAAGCATAGGCATAGATAGCAGTTACAGCAAATTGCTCAAATAGCAGTTAATAACAGTTAAAAAATTAGGCAAACTAAAACAAATTCAAACTTAAACAAAGCATACAAATGCATATGATGCGTGCCTGCTGATGATGAAAAAATTAAATCTCCGTAATAACTACTGGCAAGTGCATCGGGTCGTATCAAGTAATAAAACTCAAAACAGTGAGGTTGATCCCACGAGGTTTAAAGGATTAAGCAATTAATAGTTAGTTGATTATTCTAGTTAGATAAGCATAGTTGAGTGATGAGCAACAAGAAATGTAAATGACTGGAAATTAAATGAAAGCAATAAAGTGCAAGAAAAGTAGATGACAAGAAATGTAAAGTGCAAGAAAGTAAAGTGCAAGAAAGTAAATGACGGAAAGTAAAGATAGAAAACATAAGGGATTGGAGATGTTGATTGCTTTTGAATCAATAGGTCTCAATTGTAAATAATTGAGTTCCAATTTCTTGGCAACCCAATTTCTCTTAACACAGTCAATTGCCAATTCATTGATCTAATTGTTCATGAGAAGAGGTTAAGTTCAAATTTCTAATCCATAAGCCACACAACCCTTAGGATCTTAATTCAAAGAGGCTATATGTCACGTACCGACTAAGAATGTGTTGATCAAAAGAGTTATGAGGGAGAAGCTTCAAACTGAATCCTATGATCCCTTGTCCAAGGCTCACATATAGATTCGAGTAGATCCAAACCCCCTTCTGGTAGTGAATGGATCTATGAAGCACAAAAGGTTTCCCTTAGCTACAACAAGCGGATTGAGAAGAAGAAGAATTGCATTAATTCATTGGAATTACAATAGAGCTCCTCCCCCTAATGAGTGCGGGTTAGTTGATCATTGCCTTAAGAAAACTCAAAAGAAAGTTAAAATGCATGAAAGTAAAAATGAAAATTAAAGATTCATAACCAAAATGAAAAACAAAGATTCATAACTAAAATATGTACAAAGTAAGAAAGAAAGTGGAAGAGAAGAGTGTGGAGGGAGAGTCCGAAGACCCCTCCTAGGGTGGTGTGTGCCAGGGGGTATGTGTGTGATTCCGGATCCCCCCTCAATCCAGAATGCCTAATTCTATGAAACTATGGCCTTTATATAGGCTTCTCCTAAATTACAAACTTAAATGAAATTGAAAACAAATTACAATGAAACGAAATTAAACTATTCTAGATGCTTCTTGTGGCCTTGATTGTGTGGAATTAGTGGGCTTTGCTTGCTTGAAGTTGAACCAAAAACCATGCTTCTGGGTCCGTTGGTTTGTTGGGCACTTCCTTGGGCGCTTGATTTAGAGCGTGCTGGCGAGAGTGATGTGCTCCAGGAGAACACTACGCTTTCTTACGAGCGTGACTTAAGAGCGTTGGCCACTTTTTTTCTTGTGCGTACGCACGCTAGCCTGCGTGTGCAGACACCTCGCAAAAATTCCTCTTGTGCATGCGCATACCACGTTGTGCGTATGCACAGACCCCTAAATTTCCTTGGTCCAGTATCGAAGACGCTCTTGGGTGAGAGCCCAGGAGAGCATCCAAGTGAGCGCTGCCATTGCTCCCATTAGTGGTGTCAAAGGCGCTCTTTAAGTGTGATTAACGGAAATTGATCGTGTGGTTTAGAAATTCACAAATGGAATCTTGTTGCAAGTATAGTTCTAAACTAACAAACAATTCCTTCAATAAAAAATTTAGTTGTCACAAATAACAAACCCCAATAAAAATAATCCGAAGTATTCAAACCTCGGGTCGTCTCTCAAGGAATTACAATGAAGTGTTCTTGTTATTGGTTATGGGTTGTATAATTTTGGGGTTTTGAATAAGACACAAGAAATGTAAATTGCAAAAGAAATAAACTAACAACTATGAAAGCTCTTGGAAAGGTATGGGAACTAGAAGTCCTATCCTTGTTATCATCATCAATTGTGATGAGAATTGTTCATTGCTCCACGTTGTTAACCTCTAGCTATGAAAGAAAGTCAAGTGGATATCAACTTGGGATCACAAGTCCTAGCAAAATCACAACGAAAGGCTAGCTTTAGTGACATTCAAGTCAACTAGAAATTTTCAATTATCAATCAACAAAAGAGTTTGATAACTCAAGTGTCACTAATTACTCAACACAAGCCAAGAGAAGGAAATATCTACTCTAACATCCTTCCAAGCATTTAATCAAACACTTGGAAGGCATAAAAGGAAAGCAAAATAAAATTGCAAGAAAAGTAAATCTACAACTACCAATAGCAAGAAAATTAACAACAACAAAGCAAATCAAACATAAATTGCATTAAAGGAAAGTAAAGGAAACAAGAGTGCATCAACTACAAAGTAAACAAATACAAAAAGTAAAATGCTAGACTAGGAAAGCAAAGGTAAAGGAACAAGAAATTAGAAAGGAAAAGTAAATCAAAGCATGAATTAAATCTAGATCTAAGGAATTCTAATCTACATCTAACCTAATTCTAGAGAGAAGAGAGAGCTTCTCTCTCTAGAAACTAACTAAAGCATCATAAAAACTAAACTATGTGTTCCCCCCTTTGCTCTTGCTTGAATTCTGCATGTAAAGGCCTCATAAATGAGTTGGATCTGGGCCTGGGAAGCTTAGAAATCACCCCCAGCATTTTCACTTTAATGATGTCACGTGCGAGTAACGATGAGTACGCATGGGTCACGCGTACGCGTCCCCTTGCGACTTCATATTCCTCGCGTGTGCGTCTGGTGTGCGTGCACATCGATGATTGCGCTCCAAATCCTTGATTTTCTATGTGTTCTCCACTTTGCATGCTTTTCTCTTCAATCCTTTAATCCATTCCTAGCCTTTTCAACCTGACCTGAATTCACTAACAAACATATCAAGACATCTAGTGGAATCAAAGGTGAATAAAAATTAACACATTAAAGGCCTAAAAAGCATGTTTTGACACTTAGCACAAATTAGGAGAAAACCATGAAACCATGCTATTTCATTGAATAAATGTGAGAAAAGGTGATAAAATACCCTAAAATCAACACAAGATAAATACTAAAAATGGTCAACCTCCCCACACTTAAACCAAGCATGTCCTCGTGCTAAAATCAAGAGAGAAACAAAGGGTATCAACATTTATTCAATGTAATAACTACCTAAATGCAATCTACCTGAATGCACTATCTAAATGAATGTAATTACTTGGTCAAAATAAATCAATTCCCAATAAAACATGTATGAGCATAAGGGCTAAAGCAATAGCAATCAAATCAAACCCACAATTGAATTGAGTTATTAAAGATTTTTACAAACTTGCAAGAAAAGTGATGATTCTAGGTGAAAACATGTAATTAAGCAATCGAACCCTCACCAGATGTGTATCTGCTCTAGTCGCTCAGTATATCGGGTTGATTCACTCAATTCTCCCCTAATCATGCTTTCTAAGATTTGTTTTTCATCTAACAATCAACAATTATTTCATGCATGCATACAAATATTATGAGGTCTTATTCATAAGGTTGTAATGGGGCTAGGGTCAAGGTAGGATTGCATATGGTTAAGTGGACTAGAATTTGAATCTTTGATTAACCTAAGCTTTCCACCTAACCTATGACAACCTATACAAATTCAAAGCTAACCTAACTACCCATTCTTCACTTTTTCACACACTCATGCATTTTCTTTGATGAGCTTAAACTTCTCACCTAACCTATGACCTCTTATATAATTTTAAAGCTAACCTAACTACCCATTCTTTCACTTTTCAACATACTCATGCATTTTCTTGTCATTTCACAACACTTTTGCATTGATTCTTATTGACTTTACTTTGGGGCATTTTGTCCCCTTTTTATTTCTTTCTTTTTCTTTTTCTTTTTTTTTTGCTTTTCTATTTTTCTTTTCTTTTCTTTTCTTTTCCATGCTCTTCTTTTTGTTTCTTTTTCTTTTTCTTTTGTTTTTCTCATTCTTCTTTCTATATACAAGATCATCAATGCATAAGGTTTTACATTCATTACACATGGGCATGTACCCGATTCCCAATATTTACTACAAAAATACAAAACTACCCTTGTATTCACCCAATGTCCCAAGATTTTCCACACTTTAAATGACACACACACACACTAGCCTAAGCTAGTCAAAGATACAAATTAAGAACTTTTATTGTTTTCCGCTTTAAGGATTGTAATGTGCTAGAATTATGAACAAAGTGGGTTAAGCATAGGCTCAAATTGGCTAACAATGGAAGATAAAAGGCAAGGCTATTTGCGTAAGTGAGCTAAATGAAACGATGGCCTCAATCATATAAACGTATGAATACAAGGAATAACGGACATATAGAATTAAACAAATCAAAGATCACAATCGTAGGAAGAGAACAATTGCACACAAGAAAGCAAAAACAAGTGGTTATAAAATATAACCACACCATTAGGCTCAAAACTCGCTTGCTTGTGTTTTTGGCTCAAATTCTAATTCCATGTACTAAAATACATCCTTCAAACAAGCTAAGCATCAAAAGATTTTCAAATTTTTAAATTTCAAAATTAGTAGGGTTGCCCTAAAATTTTAGTTTTCTAGAAAAGAAGTCATTGCTCTAACCAAAAATGAGAACCTAACATGCAATCTATCCTAATTAGCAAAGGTGATTCAAAATTTTTTCGGGTGTTACCTACAAAGACCGGTCGGCCGACCGACCTTCCCACACTTAGAAGTTGGCACGGTCCTCCATGCCTTGAGTGAGACGCAGCGGTTGATCGGCTTTGAGTGTCCAACCTCTTCGTCATTATCGCTTTCCTCATTATTGGTATTTGTGGATGTGGAAATTTCCGGTTATTCCATAGGTGGGGATAGGCAACCTAGAAGCTTCTTGAGAAAAGCGTAACGGCGTTGGTTACGCCGCTCATAACGGTCAAGCTTCTTGTGAAGTTCCTCTATGCGTTGCATGGATGACTTTGGTGGTGTGGATGAGGTCGAGGGGATGCTCATGGGGGCGGATAGGTGTGGCTCTTCGGTGTCCGCCGAAGGGTAAAGGTATCTCCCGTTTGGAACAATATCTCCATCCGCCGGGATCATGGCCCTTCTATCCTTGGTCTCTCGGAAAACACCGGCTGAGGTGACTAAGTCGGTCACTAGAGCGGGAAAGGGTAGATTCTCCTTAGCGTGGATGTGGCCCATGGATTGGCGAATGAGACGGGGAATGTGCACCGGTCTCTCGGTGAGGACACACCAGACCAACAAAGCTAACTCGGCGGTGATGCCCTTGGGCCGGGGTCTCATCCTTCCTCGAATCCAGAATGATTCGGGTATAGCAATGACCTTGAGGATAGCATCCCAATCAAACGCACGTTGGCACCATGCCGACAAAATCTCTTGATAAGCATCAATCCCTTCCATTAATGGTTCGGTCTTAAGCACATTTTGGATGGCCTCCTCTGTGACTAGAACTTGCCTTCGACGCACAAATACTGATGTAAAGGAGGGGGTGTGGGAGTTGGTGTAAAATTCAACCACCCAAGACAAGTTTGCCTCCCTTGGCTTCCTCAATAGGAACTTCCATTGCCGCCGTTTGATGCGGGGTATGATGAGCAGAATGACATGAGCCGGAGGGGATAGTAGGGGCTCCGCATGATAGTTCATTGTTTTGATCAAAGGGTACACAAGTTCACAATAGCGGTTGGGGAACATGTTCGGATCCCTTGCCGGATTGTCCTTTTCCGAAACATCAATGTTAGCAATGCTCCTTGTCTTATTGGAGAGGGGCTTGGCTTTAGGTCCTTGTTGTGCTTTGCTAGTGGACCGTGAGGGTGCCTTCTTGGGTGCCTTTCCATTGTCTCTTTTGATCACCATCCTAGAAAAGAAGGAGAAGTGGTGAAATTAAGCTTAAAGAGGCATCATGAAAGAATAAGCACGCTAGTGATAGCGCATAAAAGATAAGTAGCTTATACACATGACAGCTACAACATGAGACTAAATCTATGATGAAAATTTTGGCTAATCACTAGCATGTGATGCATGAGTGGTATAGGCATGCAAACAAGACGAATGAGAAGCACACACTCTTAACATCAATAACAAGAAGTGAGAATTAGGGGGTAAGCATGTAGAAATGAAACAAGAAATGTAATAAGCTCAATGCATATATGAACAAGCAAGTGAAAGAGAAAGTACACCAAAATGGAAAACACTTAGTCAAAATAACTCCAAGAAGTCATGTGGGTCTTTCAACAAACACTTGGTGTGCATTCCTTCTATGACAAAAATTGAGAGGAGAGTGACAATATAACATCCCATAAAGCATCATCAATCATCATATCATACCACAAATTGCAAAAGAAAGCAAGTAAATCAAACAAGCTCATCAAGGCAAGAGTAAACTCCACTTGGAACACCCATGAGAAAGTGAAAAGAAAGAAGGAAAGAAAATACAACAAACAAAGAAAACATGAATGCAACTACGAAGAGGGAGAGTAAGGGAACGTAACTAAGGAAAGGGAAAAGGAAACAAAGATATCTAAACAAAAATAGAAAGAGAAGTACCTTGAGAGGAGGAGGAAGAAAAGTGGGGTATGGAGGTGGGCGAAAAGGAAGGGAAGAGTGAGAGAAGGATGAGGGAAAAGGGGGGTGTGGAATCGCCGGAGGTGGTGGTTGCCGCCGGTGGTGGCGGAGAAGAGTGGTAGAGATGGTAGAGGAAGGTAGAAGTGAAGAAGAATGGTGGTAAGAAGAAAGAAAGAAAAGTGAAGGAGGAAGGTGCGCTTTAAGTCAATTGGTTCGCGGAACCGACGCGTGCGCGCCATGCACGCGTGTGCGAAAATCAGTAAGGGCGCGGATGCGCACAGTGCGTGTGTGCATAAAGTGGTGAAAAGTGGGTGTCGCGCGAGCGCCAAGTATGCATGCGCGTGCATAGGAGTTGTGCCCTCAGCACAAGTTGGGCACAACTCTGGCTCAACTCTCGGGAAAAAGTACCAGAGAATGAATTTTGGTGATCGACGCGGACGCGCACGGTGCGCTGACGCGTCGATCGTCATGATGGTCGAAGTATGCGTGCGTGCCTGGTGCGCTTGCGCGTGAGTTGAGCTGGGCCAGTAGCATGAAATTGGCCCAACCAGGGCATAACTCTCAGGAGGGATGGCCCAGGATCGTAAATCGCAGTAGTGACGTGTACGCAGCTAGTGCGCGTACGCGTGGTTTTTGCGCAAATGGCCATGAATGCGTGCGCGTGCATTGCGCACACGCGTGATGCTGGTTATGCCTAGGGCCCAGAATTGGCCCAGAATTTGCACAACTCTCTAGAAGAATGGCCCTGGAGCTGCGAAGACCTATGGACGCGTACGCGTACAGTCCGCGCACGCATGCCTCCCCCCCCCCCCTTTTTTTTTTGAATGAACATGAAAGATGCCTAATTGTCATGAATTAAATGGCCAATCCATCCAAAGAGGCCAAAAACACCCAAAATCAATGTAAGACCTAAAGAGGGGTGTTCTTCTACCACACAATCAAATCATTCATGGAAAAATCAATGCAAGGCTTCATGAGTGAAATATCCTAGGTATTTACAATTAACTCTAATCAAATAGGGCTATAGCAAAGCAATCGCAACCCAATCAAGAGTTTAAAGACTATATACAAAAGGGTAAAAAGGATATATCTCACCATGGTGGGGTGTCTCCCACCTAGCACTTTTGTTTAATGTCCTTAAGTTGGACTTCCACTAGTTCATTGCTCTTTGCCGAGAGGTGCATCTTCCAAAAGGAATACCTCAATCTCTTTGTTCCTCTTCATTTGCTCACCGTGATACAACTTGAGACGATGCCCATTGACCTTGAAGATATCCGAACTTGAGGGATGGCACAAATGATAAACCCCATAGGGTTCCGCTTTCACTACTTGATATGGGCCTTCCCATTTTGATCTTAGTTTACCGGGCAACAATCTCAATCTAGAATTGTAAAGAAGGACTAGATCACCAACTTTAAATTCTTTGCCTCTTATGCTCATATCATGCACGGCTTTCATTTTCTCCTTGTAAAGTCTAGAGTTCTCATAAGCTTCAAGCCTCAAACATTTCAATTCTGCTAGTTGTAGCTTTCTCTCAATTCCGGCTCCACCCAAACTTGGATTACACTCTTTGATGGCCCAATATGCCTTGTGCTCTATCTCCACTGGTAAATGGCAAGCTTTGCCATACACCAACCGAAAGGGGCTCATGCCAATTGGCATTTTGTATGCCGTTTGGTAGGCCCATAATGCATCGGTGAGCTTGGCACTCCAATCTTTCCTATTGGGTTTCACAATCCTTTCCAAGATGCGTTTAGTCTCCCGATTGGAAACCTCGGCTTGGCCGTTTGTTTGTGGGTGGTAGGCCGTGGCTACTTTATGTATGATGCTATATTTCTTCATGAGTCCTTCCATTCTTTTGTTGTAAAAATGTGAACCTTGGTCGCTCACGATTGCTCGTGGCGACCCAAATCTACAAATGATATTATTTCTCACAAAAGAAAGGACCACGTTAGCATCATCCATCTGGGTGGGTATCGCTTCCACCCATTTGGACACATAATCAACGGCAAGTAGAATGTAGAGGAAACCATTAGAGTTTAGGAATGGCCCCATGAAGTCAATTCCCCACACATCAAAAATCTCACAAAATAGCATGGTTTGTTGGGGGATTTCATCCTTCTTGGAGATGTTACCAAATCTAATGCATTGAGAACAAGATTTACAAAAATGAGAAGAGTCTTTGAAAAGAGTTGGCCACCAAAAGCCACAATCTAAGATTTTCCTTGCCGTTCTTTGAGGTCCAAAATGGCCTCCTCCTTCGGAGGAGTGGCAAGCTTCCAAGATTGAGTGGAAGTCAGATTGTGGAATGCACCTTCGAATTATTTGATCCGCCCCACATCTCCAAAGGAATGGGTCATCCCACACATAGTATTTGGATTCACTTTTTAGCTTATCCCTTTGATGTTTGGAGAGATTAGGAGGGAAGGAGCGAGATACTAAGTAATTGGCGATTGGTGCATACCAAGGAATGGTTTCCGAGATTGCATGCAAGCCCTCAAAGGGAAAAGAATCATTGATAGTAGTAGTATCGCCTTTTGTGTGTTCAAGGCGACTTAAATGGTCCGCCACTAGGTTTTGCGTACCACTCTTATCCTTGATTTCCAAGTCAAATTCTTGCAATAACAAAACCCATATAATCAATCTCGATTTAGATTCCTTCTTAGCCAACAAATACTTTAACGCCACATGATCCGAATACACTACCACCTTTGAACCAAGAAGATATGCTCGGAACTTGTCCAAGGCAAAAACAATGGCCAAAAGTTCTTTTTCAGTAGTAGTGTAGTTGGATTGGGCTCCATCTTGTGTTTTTGATGCATAGGCTATGACATATGGAATCTTACCCTCGTGTTGTGCTAACACGGCTCCCACGGCAAAATTTGAAGCATCACACATTATTTCAAATGGCCGACTCCAATCCGGCCCTCGCACAATGGGAGCTTGGGTCAATGCTACCTTGAGCTTGTCAAAAGCCTCCATGCATTCCTTGCTTAAATTAAACTCAACATCTTTTTGTAACAACTTTGAGAGAGGCAATGCTATCTTGCTAAAATCCTTTATGAATCTCCGATAAAATCCTGCATGTCCAAAGAAATAGCGGACCTCCCTCTCAGAAGAGGGGTAAGGCAAACTAGATATGACATTAATCTTGGCCGGATCTACGAAAATACCATCTTTGGAAACAATATGTCCTAAAATAATCCCTTGCCTAACCATGAAATGACACTTCTCAAAATTTAAGACAAGGTTGGTTTTAGTACATCTTTCCAAAACTTTTTCAAGATTATCTAAGTAATGATCAAAAGAATCACCATATACCGTGAAGTCATCCATGAATACCTCCATGCATTGCTCTAGAAAATCCGCAAAGATGCTCATCATGCACCTTTAGAAAGTTGCCGGTGCATTGCATAAGACGAATGGCATACGCTTGTAGGCATAGGTTCCAAAAGGGCAAGTAAATGATGTTTTTTCTTGGTCCTCTAGAGCAATGTGTATTTGGAAGTACCCTGAATAGCCATCTAGAAAGCAATAATGGGATTTACCGGATAATCGATCGAGCATTCGATCGATAAACGGAAGTGGAAAATGATCTTTTCTAGTGGCCAAGTTCAACCTTCGGTAGTCTATGCATACTCGCCAAGAGTTTTGCACCCGTGTTGCTATGAGCTCCCCGCTTTCATTCTTGATTGTGGTTACCCCGGACTTCTTAGGCACAACTTGAACGGGACTTACCCATTCACTATCTGAAATGGGGTAGATGATGTCTACCTCGAGTAATCATGTCACCTCTTTCTTGACAACCTCCAAAATAGTAGGATTTAATTGCCTTTGAGATTGTCTCACGGGTCTAGCTTCTTCTTCCAAAAAGATCCGGTGCTCACACACTTGGGGACTTATCCCCACTAGATCTTCCAAACTCTACCTTATTGCCCTTTTGTTCTTCCTCAAAACAGATAGTAACTTTTCTTCTTGTTGAGGATTTAGTTCCCTTGCTATGATCACCGGGAACTTGTGGGCTTCATCAAGGTATGAGTACTTTAGGTGGGGTGGCAATGGCTTCAATTCTAGCTTTTGCTCTTGGCTTGTCATTTGAACTTCTTTACTTGGATTGTCACCATTTTCTTCAATCATATGTTTCTCTTCTAGCCTTGCACAATGCACTTCGGCCACAATGTTGTCAATTAGATCCCACCAGAATATGGAATGGTTCTCCGGTGGGTGCCTCATTGCTTCTTCTAAGCTAAAACTTACAACTCTCCCATCTATTTCAAACGAATAGGTTCCCGAATGGGCATCCAACTTGAACCTAAAGGTCCTCAAAAAGGGCCTTCCAAGTAGGATAGATGATGCCCTCTCGGATTCACTTGGTGGCATCTCAATGATAAGAAAATCAATTGGAAATATCAAACCCTTTATGTCGACCAACACATCTTCTGCAATACCCGATACGATTATTATGCTATTGTTCGCCAAGACAAATCGAGCCGCCGACCACTTCAATGGTGGGAGCTTCAACAGATGATAAACGGAAAGAGGCATAATGCTAACGCATACACCAAGGTCGCACATACAATCAATGAATTGGACTCCATCAATGACACAAGAAACTAAACAAGGACCCGGATCAACACAGTTTTCCGGAATGGATCCCATCAAAGCCGAAATGAAACTACCCAATGAAATGGTTTTCAACTCATGAATTCTATCTTTGTTCATACACAAGTCCTTAAGAAATTTCGCATATTTAGGCACTTGATGTTTAGCATCAAAGAGGGGGATAGTTACCTCCACTTTCTTGAACATCTTTACTATTGTTGGATCAAGTTTCACACGCTTTTTAGCCTTTCTTGCCAATGTAGGAAATGGAATTGGTTGAGCCACTTTCTCCAAGATTTGTTCCTTTATAGGGACTTCACTCCTTGGTAGAAGGTCCTCATCTTCAACTATTACATGTGACTCCTCCTCTTCTTCAATTTCTTCTATCTCAACTCCATCTTCCTCTTGAGTGACTTTCATTGGACTAGGTGGCTTTGAATCCGTCTCCTTCAATTGAGTTCCGGACCTCAAGGTTATGGCATTGATGCCACCCTTGGGGTTGGGTAGAGGTTGAGAAGGTATGGCACTAGAGGTTGAGGCTTGAGGAATGGGAGTAGAGGGTGGCTCCATGCGAGCAATAAGAGCTTGGAGGGTGGAAGTAAGACCATTAAGACTTGAGTTGAGTGTGTTTTGGAGCTCTTTTTGTCCTTGGAGTATGGACCAGAGTGTGTCATATTGATTTGGAGATGTGGAAGGATAGGTGATTTTTGGTGCTTGGGGTTGGTTGAGTGGAAGTGGTTGTCTATGAGGTGGTATGTAGGTTTGATAGTTCCTTCCTTGATTTGGTTGTTGGTTTGGAGGGTTTTCTAAATAGCGGTTTTGTGGTGTGTTGTTGTTCCACCTTTGGTTGCCTCCATTATCCCTTCTTCCTTGTTGATAATTATCCCACCAATTTTGGTTGGAGTTATCCCTCCATCCTTGATTAGAGTTGTTACTCCCTTGGTTATAGTTGCCTCCTTATTGGGGGTACCCTTGGTTATAATTGCTCCCTTAGTTATGGTATCCTTGATTAGCACGTTCATAGTAGAAGCGATCATAAAACTTGTGGGTAGCCGCTAGAGTGTTATCTTCTTGGAGACTTGGACATTCATCTATGTAGTGGGAGTAGCATGAGAAAATGCCACAAACTTTTCGAGGGACCAATTATTGACATTGTTGGTTTTGAGGAGGTAGTGGTTGTTGGGATGGAGGTTGTTGTTGATTCACTTGGAGTTGCTTTAGAAGACTTGTCATCTCACACAAGGTCTTAGTGAGGGTAACGGTCTCACCACTAGAAGAAACTTCATTCACGGCCTTTGGATGGTTGACTCTCGGTCTAGCATGTTGAGTGGAATCGGCCAAGTCGGTAATGAGTTGCCATGCCTCCTCCGCCGTTCTATACTTTGACAAAGAACTGTTGTTTGAAGCATCCAACAAATTCTTATCTTGCTCCCTCATGCCTTGGCACACATAGCTAAACAAGACTTGAGTGTCAATCGTGTGGTTGGGACATGAGTCAAGGAGTTTACAAAACCGTTCCCAATATTCATATAAAGTTTCCATCTCGCCTTGTACAATACATGAGATCTCCTTCCTTAGCTTGTCCGTCATTTTCACAGGCATGAATTTATCAAGGAATTCTCTTCTAAGCAAGTTCCAATCGGACACAACATCACTAGGTAAGGAATAGAACCACTCCTTGGCTCTTCCCTCAAGAGAGAAAGGGAAAGCAAACAACCATATAGCCACTTCATCGGATCCTTCCCGCCTAGTAGTCAAGCATACACCATGAAAGTCCTTGAGGTGTCTAATTGGATCTTGTGCGGGTAGACCATGGAACTTTGGTAAGAGATTGATGAGAGCGGTCTTGATTTCAAAGTTTGTATTCAAGTTGGGATGAAGCACATGTAGAGGTTGGAGAACAAAATCTAGTGCACCCGCTTCCTTAAGAGTAACTCTCCTTGGAGCGGCCATATTGTCAAAACCTAGATCAAAAGAAGAACTATTAGTAGTATCAACGGAAGAGTAATTAATGCCTTCGTTGGATGACGATGATATGTTTGGTGAATTGGTAAAAACCTTTTCACCTTCCTCAAATACTAACCGCCTCTGAGCTTGCCTAATATGAAGCAAAGTTCTCTAAATTTCTGAATCAAATGGTACTAAGCTCGGATTTGGTAGTGAACGTGTCATACAATGAAGGAGATAAGAAGCTCATGACATCAATTGGTATCTAAGCAAAGTCTAATCCTATGTAACAATCAAACAAACAATTAATCAAGAGAGAAATACAAATATTCACATATTAACATATTCACACTAACCAATAGAAAGGCATACATAAGCAATTCCCCAGCAACGGCGCCATTTTGATGAACGGAAATATTCTTATGCCGGTTAGAGACTAGTAATAAATCCGATCGTGAGTATAGTCTAACCAACACGCGAATACCAGATCAAACAATCCTAAAATCTATGACCGAGAGTATTGATCCCGGGTCATTCTCCCTAGGAATTGCTTTAGAATGTACATCATTGATTAGGAAAACTTTTATGGTTTTGAGAGTTGGTGCAAGAATTCAAGCTAGCAAAGTAAACAACAATTAATTGAGATAAAAGCCTTGGCTAAGGGTAAGCATTGGAAGTTCCATCATTATAGTTTTCCTCAATTATGATAAGAGTTAATTATTGCTTCACTTAGTTAACCCCCTAACAATGGAGGAAAGTCAAGTGAGAGTAACTAACTTGAGTCACAAGTCCTAGCCTCACCCTAGGGAAGTCTAGCTTTAGTACACTCCAAGTCAATTAGCAACTTCTCAATTCATAATCTACAATTGATATCCACTATTCAAGTGTCTCCAATAACTCAACCCCTAAGCCAAGTAAGAGAATTCTACTCCATAGCTAGGGTTGTCATTATCATAAACAATTGGTAGGCAACCATAGAAAACATGATGTAATTCTACTCCATAGCTCCACTGTGCTGGCTCTGGATGAGCACATCCGCGCGTACGCGTACGGTGCGCGTGCACGTGCATGTCCAAACTCCAATTCTTTGATTTGTTCCATGATCCTTCCATTCATGCATGCTTCCTTCATTCCTCTTAGCCATTTTTGCCCTATAACTTCTGAAATCACTTAACAAACAGATCAAGGCATCTAATGGTAATAGAGGAGGATTACAATATCTCAATTTTGATGCAAAAGAAGAATATTTTCATCTATGAGGTAAAATGGGAAAGAGACACAAAATCATGCAGTTTTATATGGATAAGTGTGGAAGATCATTGATAAAACTGATGAGCGGATAATTTATACATTTTTGGCATTGTTTTTAGTATGCTTTTAGTAGGATCTAGTTACTTTTAGGGATGTTTATTTTAGTTTTTGTGCTAAATTCACATTTCTGGACTTTACTATGAGTTTGTGTATTTTTCTGTGATTTCAGGTATTTTCTGGTTAAAATTGAGGGACTTGAGCAAAAATCAGATTCAGAGGTAGAAGAAGGACTGCTGATGCTGTTGGATTCTGACCTCCCTGTACTCAAAGTGGATTTTCTGGAGCTACAAAACTCAGAATGGCGCGCTTCCAATTGCTTTGGAAAGTAGACATCTAGGGCTTTCCATCAATATATAATAGTCTATACTTTGGCCGAGTTTAGATGACGCAAAAGGGCGTTGAACGCTAGTTCTACGCTGCAGTCTGGAGTTAAACGCCAGAAACATGTTACAAGCCAGAGTTGAACGCCAGAAATACGTTACAAACTGGCGTTCAACTCCAAGAAAGAGCCTCTGCACGTGTAACATTCAAGCTCAGCCCAAGCACACACCAAGTGGGCCCCGGAAGTGGATTTATGCATCAATTACTTACTTCTATAAACCCTAGTAACTAGTTTAGTATAAATAGGACTTCTTACTATTGTATTTGATATCCTGGATTGTATTTTTGATCCTGTGATCACGTTTTGGGGGCTGGCCTCTCGGCCATGCCTGAACCTTTCACTTATGTATTTTCAAACGGTAGAGTTTCTGCACTCCATAGATTAAGGTGTGGAGCTCTGCTGTTCCTCATGAATTAATGCAAAGTACTACTGTTTTATATTCAATTCAACTTATTTCGCTTCTAAGATATTCATTCGCACTTCAACATGAATGTGATGAACGTGACAATCATCATCATTCCCTATGAACGCGTGCCAGACAACCACCTCCGTTCTACCTTCGATTGAATGATTATCTCTTGGATCTCTTAATCAGAATCTTCGTGATATAAGCTAGAGTGATGGCGGCATTCATGAGAATCCGGAAAGTCTAAACCTTGTCTGTGGTATTCCGAGTAGGATTCTGGGATTGAATGACTGTGACGAACTTCAAACTCGCGAGTGCTGGGCGTAGTGACAGACGCAAAAGGAGGGTGAATCCTATTCCAGTATGATCGAGAACCTCAGATGATTAGCCGTGCTGTGACGGAGCATTTGGACCATTTTTACAAGAGGATAGGATGCAACCATTGACCACGGTGATGCCTCCAGATGATTAGCCATGCAGTGACAACGCATTAGACTATTTTCACAAAGAGGATGAAAAGTAGCCATTGACATTGGTGATATCCTTACATAAAGCCAGCCATGGAAAGGAGTAGGATTGATTGGATGAAGACAGCAGGAAAGCAGAAGTTCAGAGGGACGAAAGCATCTCTATACCTTTATCTGAAATTCTCACCAATAATATACATAAGTATTTCTATCTTTATTCTCTGTTTATTTATTATAAATTTCGAAAACTCCATAATCAATTATTATCCGCCTGACTGAGATCTACCAGATGACCATAGCTTGCTTCATACCAACAATCTCCGTGGGATCGACCCTTACTCACGTAAGGTTTTATTACTTGGACGACCCAGTGCACTTGCTGGTTAGTTGTATCGAAGTTGTGAATGAAAAATGATTTATTACGACGTGCGTACAGAGTTTGTGGCGCCGTTGCCTGAGATCACAATTTCGTGCACCAAGTTTTTGGCGCCGTTGCCGGGGATTGTTCGAGTTTGGACAACTGACGGTTCATCGTGTTGCTCAGATTGGGTAATTTTCTTCTTATTTTGTTTTCAAAAAGTTTTCAAAAATTTTTCAAAAAAATCTTTCAAAAAAAAAAATTTCTCATCTGTTTTCAAAAATTATTCTAAAATTTTTTAAGAATGAATTGTAGTGTTTCATGAGGCATGTTGAAGCCTGACTGGCTGTAAAGCCATGGCTAAATTCATTTGGACTGGGGCTTCCAACCCAACATTATCAAGAGCAAGCTAGTTGTTGCTAATACACCTGCTGCTGTTCCAGATCCACCTGATTTACATCCTAAAGCTGACTGGCTATTAAGCCATGTCTAACCCTCAGATTGGAGCTTTAGACTAAGAGTGCAAGATTCCTGGAATTCATATGAAAAATTTTGGAATCCTTATTTTTCTTTTTCACATTAATTTTCGAAAAATACCAAAAAAATTAGAAAATCATAAAAATCAAAAATATTTTGTGTTTCTTGTTTGAGTCTTGAGTCAGATTTTAAGTTTGGTGTCAATTGCATGTTCATCTTGCATTTTTCGAAAAATTCATGCATTCATAGTGTTCTTCATGATCTTCAAGTTGTTCTTGGTAAATCTTCTTGTTTGATCTTGATGTTTTCTTGTTTTGTGTCTTTTCTTGTTTCTCATGTGCATTTTCGCATCCATAGAGTCTAAGCATCAAAGATTTCTAAGTTTGGTGTCTTGCATTTTTTCTTTGCATAAAAAATTTTTCAAAAATAAGTTCTTGGTGTTCATCTTGATCTTCAAAGTGTTCTTGGTGTTCATCTTGACATTCATAGCATTCTTGCATGCATTCATTGTTTGATCTAAAAATTTTCATGCATTGCATCATTTTCATGTTTTTCTCTCTCATCATAAAAATTCAAAAAAAATCAAAAAATATCTTTCCCTTTTTCTTCTCATAAATTCGAAAATTTGAGTTGACTTTTTCAAAACATTTTAAAATTTAGTTGTTTCTTACGAGTCAAATCAAATTTTCAATTTAAAAATCTTATCTTTTTCAAAATCTTTTTCAAAAATCAAATCTTTTTCATTTTTCTTATTTATTTTTGAAAATTTTAAAAAAATATTTTTCAAAAATATTTTTCTTCATTCTATCTCATAATTTTCGAAAATATCATCAACAATTAATATTTTGATTCAAAAATTTCAAGTTTGTTACTTACTTGTTAAGAAAGATTCAAACTTTAAGTTCTAGAATCATATCTTGTGAATCAAGTCATTAATTGTGATTTTAAAAATCAAATTTTTTTTAAAAAAAACTAATTTCAATCATATCTTTTCAAAAATATCTTCTTATCCTATCTTTTTCAAAAATTTGATTTTAAAATATCTTTGCTAACTTCTTATCTTCTTATCTTTTCAAAAAATTGATTTTCAAAATTTGTTTCAACTAACTAATTAACTTTTTGTTTGTTTCTTATCTTTTTCAAAACTACCTAACTAACTCTCTCTCTCTAATTTTCGAAAATATCTCCCTCTTTTTCAAAAATTATTTTTAATTAACTAATTGTTTCAAAATTCAATTTTAATTTATTTCTTCTTTTAATTTTCAAAAATCACTAACTAATTTTTCAAAAATTATTTTCGAAAATACTCTCACCTCTCATCTTCTTCTATTTATTTATTCATTTACTAACATCTCTTCCTCACTCACAAAAAAAAAAATCCGAACCCCCTCTCTCTCTCTCTGAGTTCAGATTTTTTCTTCTTCTTTTCTTCTACTCTTCTTTTCTTCCACTCACCTAAGGGAACCTCTATACCTCGGCAAAAAGGATCCCTATTATTATTTTTCTGTTTCCTCCTTTTTCATATGAGCAGGAGCAAGGGCAGGAATATTCTTGTTGAAGCAGATCCAGAACCTGAAAGGACTCTGAAGAGAAAACTAAGAGAAGCTAAATTACAACAATCCAGCAAGCACCTTTCAGAAATTTTTGAACAGGAAGAGGAGATGGCAGCCGAAAATAATAATAATGCAAGGAGGATGCTTGGTGACTTTACTGCACCTAATTCCAATTTACATGGAAGAAGCATCTCCATCCCTACCATTGGAGCAAACAATTTTGAGCTTAAACCTCAATTAGTTTCTCTGATGCAGCAGAACTGCAAGTTTCATGGACTTCCATCTGAAGATCCTTTTCAATTCTTAACTGAATTTTTGCAGATCTGTGATACTGTTAAGACTAATGGAGTAGATCCTGAAGTCTATAGGCTCATGCTTTTCCCTTTTGCTGTAAGAGACAAAGCTAGAGTGTGGTTAGACTCTCAACCCAAAGATAGCCTGAACTCTTGGGATAAGCTGGTCACGGCTTTCTTAGCCAAGTTCTTTCCTCCTCAAAAGTTGAGCAAGCTTAGAGTGGATGTTCAAACCTTCAGACAGAAAGAAGGTGAATCCCTCTATGAAGCTTAGGAGAGATACAAGCAACTGACCAAAAAGTGTCATTCTAACATGCTTTCAGAATGGACCATCCTGGATATATTCTATGATGGTCTGTCTAAATTAGCTAAAATGTCATTGGATACTTCTGCAGGTGGATCCATTCACCTAAAGAAAATGCCTGCAGAAGCTCAAGAACTCATTGACATGGTTGCTAATAACCAGTTCATGTATACTTCTGAGAGGAATCCTGTGAGTAATGGGACGCCTCAGAAGAAGGGAGTTCTTGAAATTGATACTCTGAATGCCATATTGGCTCATAACAAACTATTGACTCAGCAAGTCAATATGATTTCTCAGAGTCTGAATGGAATGCAAGCTGCATCCAACAGTACTCAAGAGGCGCCTTCTGAAGAAGAAGCTTATGATCCTGAGAACCCTGCAATAGCAGAGGTGAATTACATGGGTGAACCATATGGAAACACCTATAATCCCTCATGGAGAAATCACCCAAATCTCTCATGGAAGGATCAACAAAAGCCTCAACAAGGCTTTAATAATGGTGGAAGAAACAGGTTTAGCAATAGCAAGCCTTTTCCATCATCCACTCAGCAACAGACAGAGAACTCTGAACAAAATACCTCTAATTTAGCAAACTTAGTCTCTGATCTATCTAAGGCCACTATGAATTTCATGAATGAAACAAGGTCCTCCATTAGAAATTTGGAAGTACAAGTGGGCCAGCTGAGTAAGAAGATCACTAAAACCCCTCCTAGTACTCTCCCAAGCAATACAGAAGAAAATCCAAAAGGAGAGTACAAGGCCATTGATATAACCATCATGGCCGAATCCAAGGAAGAAGGGGAGGACGTGAATTCCAAGGAGGAAGACCTCCTGGGACGTCCAGTGATCAATAAGGAGTTTCCCTCTAAGGAACCAAAGGAATCTGAGACTCAACTAGAGACCATAGAGATTCCATTAAACCTCCTTATGCCATTCATGAGCTCTGATGAGTATTCCTCTTCTGAAGAGAATAAGGATGTTACTGATGAGCAAGTTACCAAGTACCTTGGTGCAATCATGAAGCTGAATGCCAAATTATTTGGTATTGAGACGTGGGAAGATGAACCTCCCTTGTTCACCAATGAACTGAGTGATCTGGATCAACTGACATTGCCTCAGAAGAAACAGGATCCTGGAAAGTTCCTAATACCTTGTACCATAGGCACCATGATCTTTGAAAAGGCTCTGTGTGACCTTGGTTCAGGGATAAACCTCATGTCCCTCTCTGTAATAGAGAAACTGGGAATCTTTGGGGTGCAAGCTGCTAAAATCTCATTAGAGATGGCAGATAATTCAAGAAAACAGGCTTATGGACAAGTAGATGACGTATTAGTAAAGGTTAAAGGCCTTTACATCCCTGCTGATTTCATAGTCCTAGATACTAGAAAGGATGAGGATGAATCCATCATCCTTGGAAGACCCTTCCTAGCCACAGCAAGAGCTGTGATTGATGTTAACAGAGGTGAACTAGTTCTTCAATTGAATGAGGACTCCCTTGAGTTTAAAACTCAAGGACATCCTTCTGTAAACATGGAAAAGAGGCACAGTAAGCTTCTCTTAAAAAAGAGTCAACCAGAGCCCCCACAGTCAAACTCTAAGTTTGGTGTTGGGAGGCCACAACCAAACTCTAAGTTTGGTGTTGAACTCCCATATCCAAACTCTAAGTTTGGTGTTGGGGAGTCTCAACAATGCTCTGAACATCTGTGAGGCTCCATGAGAGCCCACTGTCAAGCTATTGACATTAAAGAAGCGCTTGTTGGGAGGCAACCCAATTTTTATTTCTCTAATTTATTTTTATTGTTATTTCATGTTTTATTAGGTTCATGATCATGTGGAGTCACAAAATAAATATAAAAATTGAAAACGGAATCAAAAATAGCAGAAGAAAAATCACACCCTGGAGGAGGATCTTACTGGCATTTAAACGCCAGTAAGGAGCATCTGTCTGGCGTTCAACGCCAGAACAGAGCATGTTTCTGGCGTTGAAGGCCAGAAACAAGCAGCATCCTGGCGTTCAGACACCAGACATGCACACTGAGGAAGAGCTGGCACTGAACGCCAGAAACAAGCATCTGGCTGGCGTTCAACGCCAGAAATATGCTGCATCTGGGCGTTGAACACCCAAAACAAGCATCAGTTCGGCGTTTAAACGCCAAAATTGCATGCAAAGGCATTTTACATGCCTAATTGGTGCAGGGATGTAAATCCTTGACACCTCAAGATCTGTGGACCTCACAGGATCATCTCAGGATCTGTGGACCCCACAGGATCCCCACCTTCCCTCCTAATAATCCTAGTTTTTTTTCCACATCTTCTTCTTCATCTATTCTTTCTTCTTTTGCTTGAGGGCGAGCAACATTCTAAGTTTGGTTTGGTAAAAGCATTGCTTATTTTGCTTTTCCATAACCATTGATGGCACCTAAAGCCAGAGAAACCTCAAAAAAAAAAAAAAAGAAAGAAGAGAGAAGAGAAAAGGGAAGACAAAAGCTTCCACCTCCAAGTCATGGGAGATGGAGAGATTAATGTAAAGGATCTATAGCTCAGTGGTAGAACATCTGACTGCAAATCAAGAGATCCCTGAGATACCTCAGGGGATACATTTTCCCCACATAATGATTGGGAGCAACTGAGGATAGAAATACCAAAAATCACTAAGGAGGAGCAACAAAGACAAGGAAGAGACATAGACGAGCTCAAAAGCACCATTGGTTCTTCAAGAAGAGAAAGACGCCATCCTCACTAAGGTGGACTCATTCCTTAATCTCCTTGTCTATTTATTCCTGTTTTTCGATTTTTGAGCTTTATGTTTATTTATATTTGTGTCTTACTACATGATCATTAGTGTCTAAGTGTCTATGCCTTAAAGTTAGTGAATATGAATCCATCACCTCTCTTAAATGAAAAATGTTTTAATTCAAAAGGACAAGAAGTACATGAGTTTCGAATTCATCCTTGAACTTAGTTTAATTATATTGATGTGGTGACAATGCTTCTTGTTTTCTGAATGAATGCCTAAACAGTGCATATGTCTTTTGAAGTTTTTATTTATGAATGTTAAATATGTTGGCTCTTGAAAGAATTATGACAAGGAGACATGTTATTTGATAATCTGAAAAATCATAAAAATGATTCTTGAAGCAAGAAAAAGCAGCAAAGAACAGAGCTTGCAGAAAAAAAATAAAAAAAAAGAGAAAAAAGCAAGCAGAAAAAGCCAAAACTCTTAAAACCAAGAGGCAAAAGCAAAAAGCCAATAACTCTTAAAACCAAAAGGTAAGGGTAAATAAAAAGGATCCCAAGGCTTTGAGCATCAGTGGATAGGAGGGCCTAAAGGAATAAAATCCTGGTCTAAGCAGCTAAACCAAGCTATCCCTAACCATGTGCTTGTGGCGTGAAGGTGTCAAGTGAAAACTTGAGACTGAGCGGTTAAAGTCAAGGTCCAAAGCAAAAAAAAGAGTGTGCTTAAGAACCCTGGACACCTCTAATTGGGGACTTTAGCAAAGCTGAGTCACAATCTGAAAAGGTTCACCCAATTATGTGTCTGTGGCATTTATGTATCTGGTGGTAATACTGGAAAACAAAGTGCTTAGGGCCACGGCCAAGACTCATAAAGTAGCTGTGTTCAAGAATCAACATACTGAACTAGGAGAATCAATAACACTATCTGAACTCTGAGTTCCTATAGATGCCAATCATTCTGAACCTCAATGGATAAAGTGAGATGCCAAAACTATTCAAGAGGCAAAAAGCTACAACTTCCGCTTATCTGATTGGAGCTATGTTTCATTGATAGTTTGGAATTTATAGTATATTCTGTTCTTTTTATCCTATTTGATTTTCAGTTGCTTGGGGACAAGCAACAGTTTAAGTTTGGTGTTGTGATGAGCAGATAATTTATACGCTTTTTGGCATTATTTTTAGTATGTTTTTAGTAGGATCTAGTTACTTTTAGGGATGTTTTTATTAGTTTTTATGCTAAATTCACATTTCTAGACTTTACTATGAGTTTGTGTGTTTTTCTGTGATTTCAGGTATTTTCTGGCTGAAATTGAGGGACTTGAGCAAAAATCAGATTCAGAGGTAGAAGAAGGACTGCTGATGCTGTTGGATTCTGACCTCCCTTCACTCAAAGTGGATTTTCTAGAGCTACAGAACTCACAATGGCGCTCTTCCAATTACGTTGGAAAGTAGACATCCAGGGCTTTCCAGAAATATATAATAGTCCATACTTTGGCCGAGTTTAGATGACGCAAAAGGGCATTGAACGCCAGTTCTACGCTGCAGTCTGGAGTTAAACGCCAGAAACATGTTACAAGCCAGAGTTGAACGCCAGAAATACGTTACAAACTGGCGTTCAACTCCAAGAAAGAGCCTCTGCATGCGTAACATTCAAGCTCAGCCCAAGCACACACCAAGTGGGCCCGAAAGTGGATTTATGCATCAATTTCGTGGTATAAGCTAGATTGATGGCGGCATTCATGAGAATCCGGAAAGTCTAAACCTTGTCTGTGGTATTCCAAGTAGGATTCTGGGATTGAATGACTGTGACGAACTTCAAACTCGCGAGTGCTGGGCGTAGTGACAGACACAAAAGGAGGGTGAATCCTATTCCAGTATGATCGAGAACCTCAGATGATTAGCTGTGCTGTGACAGAGCATTTGGACCATTTTCACAAGAGGATAGGATGCAGCCATTGACCACGGTGATGCCTCCAGATGATTAGCCCTGCAGTGACAGTGCATCAGACCATTTTCACAGAGAAGATGAAAAGTAGCCATTGACATTGGTGATATCCTTACATAAAGCCAGCCATGGAAAGGTGTAGGATTGATTGGATGAAGACAACAGGAAAGTAGAAGTTCAGAGGGACGAAAGCATCTCTATACCTTTATCTAAAATTCTCACCAATAATATACATAAGTATTTCTATCTTTATTCTCTGTTTATTTATTATAAATTTCGAAAACTCCATAATGAATTATTATCCGCCTGACTGAGATCTACAAGATGACCATAGCTTGCTTCATACCAACAATCTCCGTGGGATCGACCCTTACTCACGTAAGGTTTTATTACTTGGATGACCCAGTGCACTTGCTGGTTAGTTGTATCGAAGTTGTGAATGAAAAACAATTTATTAAGACGTACGTACAGAGTTTGTGGCGCCGTTGCCTGAGATCACAATTTCGTGCACCAAAAATCCTTAGATTTTATGCATGATAAACCCTGAAAATGGGGTTTATCAACCTCCCCACACTTAAAGTATAGCATGTCATCATGCTAAGGGAAAGCAAAAGATCAAAGGACTATAGGGGCATAGGGTTCTTGTGATGCAATCTACCTACATAAATGCACTATGGTGTATGCTACTATCTACTTGGCCAAGAGCAGTTCAATCTTCCTAGAATACACATATGTATATGCACATAGGGCAAGATGATGGGCAATGTATGAACTCTACCAATTCTAGTCATCAAAGTGAAGTATGCACAATTTGTATGAAGAACGCTCGCGAGAGCCGGGAACAAGGAGTTGAGCTTCAAACCCCTCACCAGAAGTATTTGCACTCTATTCGCTCGGTGTATAGGGTTGATCACTCAATCCTCCCCTACTTCATGCTTTTCCATGCATGCATACAAGTATCTTGAGGTCTTTTCTTTAGGTTGTAATAGGGCTAGGGTCAAGGTAGGGATGCATATTTGGTCAAGTAAGCTTGAAATTTGAATCTTTGATGAGCTTAAACTTCTCACCTAACCTATGACCTCTTATACAATTTTAAAGCTAACCTAACTATCCATTCTTTCACTTTTCAACATACTCATGCATTTTCTTGTCATTTCACAACACTTGTGCATTGATTCTTATTGACTTTACTTTGGGGCACTTTGTCCCCTTTTTATTTCTTTCTTTTTCTTTTCTTTTTTTTCTTTTCTATTTTTTTCTTTTCTTTTCTTTTCCGTGCTCTTCTTTTTGTTTCTTTTTCTTTTTCTTGTATTTTTCTCATTCTTCTTTCTATATACAAGATCATCAATGCATAAGGTTTTACATTCATTACACATGGGCATGTACCCGATTCCCAATATTTACAACAAAAATACAAAACTACCCTTTTATTCACCCAATGTCCCAAGATTTCCCACACTTTAAATGACACACACACACACTAGCCTAAGCTAATCAAAGATCCAAATTAAGGACTTTTATTATTTTCCGCTTTAAGGCTTGTAATGTGCTAGAATTATGAACAAAGTGGGTTAAGCATAGGCTCAATTGGCTAACAATGGAAGATAAAAGGCAAGGCTATTTGGGTAAGTGAGCTAAATAAAACGATGGCCTCAATCATATAAACGTATGAATACAAGGAATAACGGACATATAGAATTAAACAAATCAAAGATCACAATCGTAGGAAGAGAACAATTGCACACAAGAAGGAAAAAACAAGTGGTTATAAAATGTAACCACACCATTAGGCTCAAAACTCGCTTGCTTGTGTTCTTGGCTCAAATTCTAATTTCATGTTCCAAAATACATCCTTCAAACATGCTAAGAATCAAAATATTTTCAAATTTTTAAATTTCAAAATTGGTAGGGTCGCCCTAAAATTCTAGTATTCTAGGAGAGAAGTCATTACTCTAACCAAGTGGATTTATTAAGAGATAACTAACATGCAAAGGATGCCAAAAATGAGAACCTAACATGCAATCTATCCTAATTAGCAAAGGTGATTCAAAATTTATTCGGGTGTTACCTACGAAGACCGGTCGACTGACCGACCTCCCCACACTTAGAAGTTGGCACGGTCCTCCGTGCCTTGAGTGAGACGCAGTAGTTGATCGACTTCCGAGTGTCCATCCTCTTTGTCATTATCGCTTTCCTCATTATTGGTATCGGTGGACATGGAAATTTCCGGTTCTTCCTTAGGTGGGGCTAGGCAACCTAGAAGCTTCTTGACAAAAGCGTAACGGCGTTGGTTACGCTGCTCATAACGGTCAAGCTTCTTGTGGAGCTCCTCTATGCGTTGCATGGATGACTTTGCTGGTGCGGATGTGGTAGAGGGGATGCTCATGGGGACGGATAGGTGTGGCTCTTCGGTGTCCGCCGAAGGGTAAAGGTATCTCCCGTTTGGAACAATATCTCCATCCACCGGGATCATGGCCCTTCTATCCTTGGTCTCTCGGGGAACACCGGCTGAGGAGACTAAGTCGGTCACTAGAGCGGGAAAGGGTAGATTCCTCTTAGCGTGGATGCGATCCATGGATTGGTGAATGAGACGGGGAATATGCACCGGTCTCTCGGTGAGGACATACCAGACCAACAAGGCTAACTCGGCAGTGATAGATGAGCCATGGGTGCTTGGGAGCACATAGTGGGCTAGAATTTGGGCCCATGCCTGAGACTCTCTAGTGAGAAAATGGGCGGTGATGCCCTTTGGCCGGGGTCTCATCCTTCCTCGAATCCAGAATGATTCAGGTATAGCAATGACCTTGAGGATAGCATCCCAATCAAACGCACGTTGGCACCGTGCCGACAAAATCCCTTGATAAGCATCAATCCCTTCCGTTAATGGTCCGGTCTTAAGCACATTTTAGATGGCCTCCTCTGTGACGGGAACTTGCCTTCGACGCACAAATATCGATGTAAGGGAGGGGGTGTGGTAGTTGGTGTAAAATTCAACCACCCAAGACAAGTTTGCCTCCCTTGGCTTCCTCAATAGGAACTCCCATTGCCGCCGTTCGATGCGGGGTATGATGAGCGGAATGACATGAGTCAGAGGGGATAGTAGGGGCTCCGCATGATAGTTCCTTGGTTTGATCAAGGGGTAGACAAGTTCGCAATAGCGATTGGGGAACTTGTTCGGATCCCTTGCCGGATTGTCCTTTTCCGAAACATCAATGTTAGCAACGCCCCTTGTCTTATTGGAGAGGGGCTTGGCTTTAGGTCCTTGTTGTGCTTTGCTAGTGGACTGTGAGGGTGCCTTCTTCGGTGCCTTTCCATTGTCTCTTTTGATCACCATCCTAGAAAAGAAGGAGAAGTGGTGAAATTAAGCTTAAAGAGGCATCAAGAAAGAATAAGCACACTAGTGATAGGGCGTAAAAGATAAGTAGCTTAGACACATGACAGCTGCAACATGAGACTAAGTCCATGATGAAAATCTTGGCTAATCACTAGCATGTGATGCATGAGTGGTATAGGCATACAAACAAGACGCATGAGAAGCACACACTCTTGACATCAATAACAAGAAGTGAGAATTAGGGGGTGAGCATGTAGAAATGAGATAAGATATGTAATAAGCTCAATGCACATATGAACAAGCAAGTGAAAGAGAAAGAACACCAAAATAGAAAACACTTAGTCAAAATAACTCCAAGAAGTCATGTAGGTCTTTCAACAAACACTTGGTGTGCATCCCATCTATGACAAAAATTGAGAGGAGAGTGACAATGTAACATCCCATAAAGCATTATCAATTATAATATCATACCACAAATTGCAAAAGAAAGCAAGTAAATCAAACAAGCTCATCAAGGCAAGAGTAAACTCCACTTGGAACACCCATGAGAAAGTGAAAAGAAAGAAGGAAAGAAGATGCAACAAACAAAGAAAATATGAATGCAACTATGAAGAGGGATTGTAAGGGAATGTAACTAAGGAAAGGGAAAAGGAAACAAAGAAAACTAAACAAAAATAGAAAGAGAAGTACCTTGAAAGGAGGAGGAAGAAAAGTGGGGTATGGAGGTGGGAGAAAAGGTAGGGAAGAGTGAGAGAAGGAAGAGGGAAAAGGGGGGTGTAGAATCGCCGGAGGTGGTGGTTGCTGCTAGTGGTGGCGGAGAAGACTGTTAGAGATGGTAGAGGAAGGTAGAAGTGAAGAAGAATAGAGGTAAGAAGAAAGAAAGAAAAGTGAAGGAGGAAGGCGCGCTTTAATTCAATTGGTTCGCTGAACCGACGCGCGCGCGCCATGCACGCGCACGCGTGCATGGGCGAAAATCAGTAAAGGCGCGGATGCGCACAGTGCGCATGTGCGTGAAGTTGTGAAATGTGGGTGTGCGCGCGAGCGCCAGGTGCGCATGCGCGTGCATAGGAGTTGTGCCCTCAGCACAAGTTGGGCACAACTCTAGCTCAACTCTCGGAAAAAAGTAACAGAGAATGAAATTTGGAGATCGACGCGGACGCGCACGGTGCACTGACTCATCGATCGTCATGATGGTCGAAGTACGCGTGCGCGCCTCGTGCGCATGCGGGTGAGTTGAGCTGGGCCAGTAGCATGAAATTGGCCCAATCAGGGCATAACTCTCGGGAGGGTTGGCCCAGGATCGCAAATTGCAGTAGTGACGCGTACGCGGCTAGTGCGCGTACGCGTGGTTTTTGCGCAAATGGCCATGTACGCGTGCGCGTGCATTGTGCGCACGCGTAATGCTGGTTATGCCTAGGGCCCAGAATTGGCCCAGAATTTGCACAACTCTTTGGAAGAATGGCCCAGGAGCTGCGAAGACCTATGGACGCGTACAACTACAGTGCGCGCACGCGTGCCCCCCCCCCCTTTTTTTTTGAATGAATATGAAAAATGCCTAATTGTCATGAATTAAATGGCCAATTCAGCCAAAGAGACCAAAAACATCCAAAATCAATGTAAGACCTAAAGAGGGGTGTTCTTCTAACACACAATCAAATCATTCATGGAAAAATGAATGCAACGCTTCATGAGTGAAATATCCTAGGTATTTACAATTAACTCTAATCAAATAGGGCTATAGCGAAGCAATCGCAACCCAATCAAGAGTTTAAAGACTATATACAAAAGGGTAAAAAGGATAGATCTCACCATGGTGGGGTGTCTCCCACCTAGCACTTTTGTTTAATGTCCTTAAGTTGGACTTCCACTAGTTCATTGCTCTTTGCCAAGAGGTGCGTCTTCCAAAAGGAATATCTCAATCTCTTTGTTACTCTTCATTTGCTCACCGTGATACAACTTGACACGGTGCCCATTGACCTATAAAATATCCAAAATTGAGGGATGGCACAAATGATAAACCCCATAGGATTCCGCTTTCACTACTTGATATGGGCCTTCCCATTTTGACCTTAGTTTATCGGGCAACAATCTCAATCTAGAATTGTAAAGAAGGACTAGATCACCGGCTTTAAATTTTTTGCCTCTTATGCTCCTATCATGCACGGCTTTCATTTTCTCCTTGTAAAGTCTAGAGTTCTCATAAGGTTCAAGCCTCAAACATTCTAACTCCACTAGTTGTAGCTTTCTCTCAATTCCGACTCCACCCAAACTTGGATTACACTCTTTGATGCCCAATATGCCTTGTGCTCTATCTCCACTGGTAAATGGCAAGCTTTGCCATACACCAACCGAAAGGGGCTCTTGCCAATTGGCATTTTGTATGCCGTTCGGTAGGCCCATAATGCATCGGTGAGCTTGGCACTCCAATCTTTCTTATTGGGTTTCACAATCCTTTCCAAGATGCGTTTAATCTCCCGATTGGAAACCTCGGCTTGGCCGTTTGTTTGTGTGTTGTAGGCCGTGGCTACTTTATGTATGATGCTATATTTCTTCATGAGTCCTTCCATTCTTTTGTTGTAAAAATTTGAACCTTGGTCGCTCACAATTGCTCGTGGTGACCCAAATCTATAAATGATATTATTTCTCACAAAAGAAAGGACCACATTAGCATCATCCGTCTAGGTGGGTATCGCTTCCACCCATTTGGACACATAATCAACGGCAAGTAGAATGTAGAGGAAACCATTAGAGTTTGGGAATGGCCCCATGAAGTCAATTCCCCACTGATAAACCCAAATTTTATGATATATATTGTGCTCAATTTAAGTGATTTATTCAACCCTTCATCCACTTATTCATGTAAATTGCATGGTTTTACTTTCCCTTCCTTATTATGTGATATATGTGAAAAACATGTTTCCTATGCTTTAAAAAATAATTATTTTAATTACCTTTTATTACCATTTAATGCCGTGATTTGTGTGTTGAGTAGTTTCAGATCTTCTAAGGCAGAAATGACTTAAAGGATGGAAAGGACACATACAAAAATGAAAGGAAAGCACAAAATGGAGTTTTTGAGAAACTGGCAGCGATGCGAACGCATGGACGACGCGGCCGCATGCCCAGTGCGAAAAGGCAGTGACGCGAACGCATGACTGACGCGGACGCGCGCCTTAAGTAGAATGTAGATGACGCGTATGCGTGACCGAAGCGAACGCGTGACAAGGAAAACTCCCAGATGACGCGACCGCGTGTCCCACGCGGACGCGTGACAGACGCCACGCTCTAAAAACTGCAGAAAACGCTCCCAGCGATTTCTGAAGCCCATTTTAGCCCAGATCCAAGTTCAGAAAGCGCATATTAGAGGTTATAAAGTGGGGGAATGCATCCATTCAAAAAAGGCCTTCATTTATTTACTTTTCATAGTTTAGATGTAGTTTTTAGAGAGAGAGGTTCTCTCATCTTTCTTAGGTTTTAGGATTAGGATTCCTCTTAAGGATTTAGAATTTCAACTCTTCATCAGGTTCAATATTTCTTTTACTTTATATTTCTCTTTTACTTTCGGATACTTTAATGCTATCCTTTAATTACTTATGTTGCCAGATTGGCTTATGAACTCTTTATGTTTAGATTGATTTTCTCTTATTAATGCAATTGAGGTATTTCAGATCTAAGATTCTTATTTAGCTTTTTATATTATTGGCTTTAATTGATTAACTGGAAGCTCTTGAGTTATCAACTATCCGTGATTGGTTGTTATGTCGGCTAAATTGAATGGTATTCCACTAACTCTAGTTTTTCCTTAGAAGTTGGCTAGGACTTGGGAATCTAACTAATTAGTTCAATTGACTTTCCCTTTCCTTCATAAGGGTTAACTAAGTGGGATTAACTTCCATTCTCATAGGAGTAACTAGGATAGGACTTCCGAATTTTCATACCTTGCCAAGAGTTTATTTTACAGTTATTTATTTATTTTACTTGTCATTTAAATTACTTGTCCCTTACTTTTAAAACCCCCAATTTACAAAACTCATAACCAATAATAAGAACATACCTCCCTGCAGTTCCTTGAGAAGACGACCCGAGGTTTAAATACTTCGGTTATCAATTTTAAAGGGGTTTGTTACTTGTGACAACCAAAACGTTTGTACGAAAGGATTTTCTGTTGGTTTAGAAGCTATACTTACACCGCGATCATATTTTTATATTTCTTTACCGATAGAAAAACCCGATCGTCAAAATGGCGCCATTGCCGGGGAACTGCAAACGTGTGCCTTATTATTGGTTATTGTAAATATTTTTTCTTTTACTTGTTTATCTGTTTTTGTTTTCTCCTTTTATTTTCATTAGCTACTATGTATTCTCACCCCTCTCGCTTTGAGTTTGGTTCTAATATTGTTGAAGGGAACAAAAGTTATAGCAGGAACATGCATCAAGGTCAGAGCAATCAAAGATGGATGGAGCCAAGAGGATCTGATCAACCCTTTAGGCAAGCAACATCACCCTCCAAGATATCATGGACGAGGACCACTATACAATGCATACCAAGCTAATAGACATGGTGGACCCCCTTGTAATTACCGACAAGCCCCACCCTGTGCTTATAGACCATCCTCTCAACGTAGTTTTGAACCATCACACTCACAAGTTTCTTTTTACTATTCATCACCGTATGACCCTTATCCACCACAATCCCAATCCAATTACTCCCAAGAACCACCACATTATTATTATGAACCCTCATACCCACCCCAACCTCCAATGAATGACAAACTTCGTGTTCTTCTTCAAGGGCAAGCAAGGATACAAAAGGGCGTACTGGAACTCACTACTGCCTTAACCGAGGTAGTGAACATAATAGCTTCCCGACATCTAAAAACTCAAGGTACTCCCATGGCTGCATGTGGAGAATCAAAAAAAGAGCGTAGCATGAAGGAAACACTAGAAACTCCAGTGGACAATGAGGAACATGGCTTTGTATTGGAACAAGTAGAGGAAGCCATGAAAGCTGTAGAGGAAGAAGTGGTTGAAGATTTAGGAGATGCTGAACCTCCATGGGAATCAAGAACTGTAAAAGATTCCGCTGAGAAGTCCGAAATTGATGCCAAAGAGGACAGTGCACAACCTCCAATGCATATACCTTGTGAAAAATTGGACGGAACAGACCAAGAAGTTGATTCCATGGGCAGTGATGATCATGAATCAAGCTCTCCTAGTCATGAATTCACATACGCAACTGAACTCCTTGAACCTGAAGAACCTTATCCAAGTGAATACGAAGATGACGTCGAGGTAGATTTTCTCTCAACTTCCAACGTATGACTTAAGTGATGAGGAAGACATAGACTTTGATCAGGACGCAGTTGTAGTTGAAGAGTTTTGCAAAGAAGTGGAGGAATTCACAGAAAAATACAAGGGAGTAGAGCTTACAGAACCACTGGAAATACCTATCCCAAGGCCATTACCACCTAATACAAGCTTCAAGTGGGTACAATCCTTAACCTTTATCTTTACTTTTCCACTTGAATATGGTTTGTTCGAAACAGATGGCCAGCTTAGAGCTCTCTGCGGCTTTAAGAGTAAGAAGGAAATGGCTCGTACTCAGAGCTGGTGTACAAGGTTCAATAAGGTTCCGTACTTCAATTCGCAGTGCACAGATTGGTACCGAGTGCAATTGAATGGGTCTTGGAAGACGTTTGGTCATCTTGGTGAGAATACAATTTCTAAACTGCCCGGATTGAAGAATATAGATCAAGACAAAGGCGGATTTAAAGGCAAAGTTTGGGGTCCGGAAATCTATTCCGACATTCGTCACCCTGGGAGCCTGAGAACCTGTCTGAAGCTGCTCAAAAGCTTTACATGCCTAGTTTGGGACTAATGAGCGGATAATTTATACGCTTTTTGGCATTGTTTTTAGTATGTTTTTAGTATGATTTAGTTAGTTTTTATTATATTTTTATTAGTTTTTAAATAAAAATCATATTTCTGGACTTTACTATGAGTTTGTGTGTTTTTCTGTAATTTCAGGTATTTTCTGGCTGAAATTGAAGGAGCTGAGCAAAAATCTGATTCAGGCTGAAAAAGGACTGCATATGCTGTTGGATTCTGACCTCCCTGCACTCAAAATGGATTTTCTGGAGCTACAGGAGTTCAAATGGAGCGCTCTTAATTGCGTTGGAAAGTAGACATCCAGGGCTTTTCAGAAATATATAATAGTTCATACTTTGCTCAAGGATAGACGACGTAAACTGGCATTCAACGCCAGCTCCATGTTGCAGTCTGGCGTTAAACGCTAGAAACAAGTTACAAGTTGGAGTTAAACGCCCAAAACAGGTTACAACCTGGCGTTTAACTCCAGAAACAGCCTAGGCATGTGTAAAGCTTAAGTCTCAGCCCCAGCACACACCAAGTGGGCCCCAGAAGTGGATTTCAGCACTATCTATCTTAGTTTACTTATTTTCTGTAAACCTAGGTTACTAGTTTAGTATTTAAACAACTTTTAGAGATTTATTTTGTACCTCATGACATTTTAGATCTGAACTTTGTACTCTTTGACGGCATGAGTCTCTAAACTCCATTTTTGGGGGTGAGGAGCTCTGCAACGTCTCGATGAATTAATGCAATTATTTCTGTTTTCCATTCAAACACGCTTGTTCCTATCTAAGATGTTCATTTGCGCTTCACTATGAAGAAGATTGAATGGGTATCTCTTAGATTTCTTAATCAGAATCTTCGTGGTATAAGCTAGGATTAATGGCGGCATTCATGAGAATCCGGAAAGTCTAAACCTTGTCTGTGCTATTCCGAGTAGGATTCAAGGATTGAATGGCTGTGACGAGCTTCAAACTCGTGATTGTTGAGCGTAGTGACAGACGCAAAAGGATCAATGGATCTTATTCCGACATGATCGAGAACCAACAGATGATTAGCCATGCTGTGACAGAGCATTTGGACCATTTTCACTGAGAGGATGGGAAGTAGCCATTGACAACGGTGACACCCTACATACAGCTTGCCATGGAAAGAGCCTTGCGTGTATGAAGAGGAGTACAAGAGAAAAGCTGAAATTCAGATGACAAAGCATCTCCAAAACTCTAACTTATTCTCCATTATTGCACAATAAGTATTTATTTTATGCCTTTTTACTTTTCACAATTGAACTTAAAAAACACTGTTGTTGGTATCCTGACTAAGAATAATAAGATAACCATAGCTTGCTTCAAGCCAACAATCTCCGTGGGATTCGACCCTTACTCACGTAAGGTATTACTTGGACGACCCAGTGCACTTGCTGGTTAGTTGTGCAAATTTGTGAGAAATAGTAATATTGACATTGACATACACATTTTTGTGCACCAAGTTTTTGGCGCCGTTGCCGGGGATTGTTCGAGTTTGAACAACTGACGGTTCATTTTGTTGCTTAGATTAGGAAAAATTTTTCTTTTTGGTTTAGAGTCTTTTATTATTGTTTTTGGTTGAAATTTTTTTTAATCCTTATTTTCTCTTTTTAAAATTTTTCGAAAATTTTATAAACTGATAATTGAGCTTTTCTGTTTGAGTTTAGTTTCATGTTTTAAGTTTGGTGTCAATTGCATGTTTTTATTTTCTTTTAAATTTTCGAAATTGTGTTCATTGTTCTTTCTTAATCTTCAAGTTGTTCTTGTTTATTTTCCTTGTTTGATCTTTAGTTTTTCTTGTTTTGTGATTTTTCTTATTTTTCTTGTGCATTTTCGAATTATTAGCATCTAAAAAAAGGATTTATTTATACCTTGTTAAAACACTTTAAATTTATAGCTCAATTGGCTAGAGCGTGGTGCTTATGTTCTTGGTAATTGGTTATCCTCTTTTTAAAAACTTTTTCAAAAATAATTTTTCTTTGAATAAATCTTGTGCCAAACTATAAGTTTGGTGTTTTCTTGTTTATTTTTCTTTAGTTTTCGAAAGTTTTATTTTGGTTTTCCAAATATTTTAAGTTTGGTGTTCTATCTTCATATTCTTGTTGTTCTTGTGAGTCTTCAAAGTGTTCTTGAGTCTTCCTTGTGTTTTGATCTTAAAATTTTTAAGTTTGGTGTTCCTTGGTGTTTCCCTCCAAAATTTTCGAAAATAAGGAGCATTAGATCTAAAAATTTTAAGTTTTGTGTCTTTTTATTGTTTTTCTCTTTCCTCATTGAATTCAAAAATATCTTTTTCCTTTATTTTAATTGATTTTTCGAATTTTTCTTTTAAAAATTCAGATTTTATTTTAAAAATTTTTTATTTTATCTTATCTTAGATTTAAAATTTCAAAATTCCAATCTTTTTCAAAAAAAAATCATATCTTTTTCAAAATCTTATCTTATCTTATTTCAAATTTCAAATTTCAATTTTCAAATTTCAATTATCAAATTTCAAATTTCAAATTTCAAATTTCAAATTTCAAATTTCAAATTTCAAATTTCAAAATTAATTTTCAAATTTAAAATTTAAATTTCAACACTTTTTAATTTAAATTCCTTATCTTCTCTTACCTAGCTTATCTTATCTTTTCTAATCTCAAATCTTAAAATCAAATCTTTTTCATATCTTTTCTTTTTTTTATTTTATTTTATTTTCTTACAAGTATCTTTAACTTTAAGACATATCTTTTTCAAAACTTCCTAACTAATTTCTCTCTCTTCATTTTTTTTTGAAAATCCTCACCCACATTTTTTTCAAATCTTTTTAATTAATTTAGTTTTCAATTTTCTTTTATTTCTTTTTCTTCTAATTTTCGAAAATATAGTAAATTTTTTAGTTATTTTATTTTATTTTATTTTATTTTAATTTCGGTTTTCAAAAAAAAAAAATATATATTTGCAATCCGCATCATCTCCCTTTCTCCATCATGGACCTAAGTGGAAATGAACAGTCCAGAAGGACTCTGGGGTCCTATGCTAACCCCACTACTGCTTCATATGGGAGTAGTATCTGTATACCCTCCATTGGAGTCAGTAGCTTTGAGTTGAATCCTCAGCTCATTATCATGGTGCAGCAAAGTTGCCAGTATTCTGGTCTTTCACAGGAAGAACCTGCAGAGTTTCTGGCACAATTTTTACAAATTGCTAACACAGTACATGAGAAAGAAGTAGATCAGGATGTCTACAGATTATTACTGTTTCCATTTGCTGTAAAAGACCAAGCTAAGAGGTGGTTAAATAACCAACCTAAGGCTAGCATAAGGACATGGAAACAACTGTCAGAAAAATTCCTGAATCAATACTTCCCTCCAAAACGGATGACACAGCTAAGGCTGGACATCCAAGGCTTTAAACACGGAGATAATGAATCTCTTTATGATGCCTGGGAGTGATACAGAGAGATGCTAAGAAAATGCCCCTCTGAAATATTTTCAGAATGGGTGCAGTTAGACATTTTCTATTATGGGCTTACAGAGAGAGCTCAAATTTCTCTAGATCACTCAGCTGGTGGATCTATACACATGAGAAAGACAATTGAAGAGGCTCAAGAGCTTATTGATACAGTTGCCAGAAATCAGCATCTGTACCTAAATAGTGAATCTTCCATGAAAGAAGAGGCTAAAACAGTAACTGTTGAACTCAGTCCTGCAGAACAAATTACTGAATTCAATCAGCAATTAGACTTTCTAACAAAACAGTTGGCCGAATTCAAGGAGATACTACAAGACACAAGAATGGCTAATATAAATATGGAGGTACAGTTGAAGCAAACAGAACAACAGTTATCAAAACAAATAATAAAAGAGTGCCAAGCAGTTCAATTAAGAAGTGGGAAAACATTAAATACCTCACTTCAAGGTAGCAGGAAGCCAAAAAATGAACAAACTGTTATTCAAAATCCATCTAAGGATAGTAAGAACCCAGAGAGGAATAACTCTAGCGTTCAAATGCTAGAAACAAGTAAGGAGTTGGCGTCAAACGCCCAATGGAAGCTCAGTTCTGGCGTTCAAACGCCAGGAACAAGTAAGGAGTTGGCGTCCAACGCCACTCCAGCTTCTAACCCTGGCATTCAAATGCCAATGAGGGATCAGACACACACAAGTGGTGATAACAACCCCTCTAAAAAGGCTTCTCCAACCACCTCTGTAGGAAATAAACCTGCAGCAAATAAGATTGAGGAATATAAAGCCAAGATACCTTATCCTCAGAAACTCCGCCAAGAGGAGCAGGATAAGCAATTTGCTCGCTTTGCAGATTATCTCAGGACTCTTGAAATAAAGATTCCATTTGCAGCGGCACTTGAGTAAATACCTTCTTATGCCAAGTTCATGAAGGAGATCTTGAGTCATAAGAAGGATTGGAGAGAAACTGAAAGAGTTCTCCTCATTGAAGAATGCAGTGCAGTGATTCTGAAAAGCTTTCCAGAAAAGCTTAAAGATCCCGGAAGCTTTCTAATACCATGCATACTAGAGGGTAATTGAACCAAGACAGCTTTATGTGATCTTGGGGCAAGTATCAACCTAATACCTGCATCCACTATCAGAAAGCTTGGTTTAACTGAAGAAGTTAAACCAACCTGGATATGTTTCCAACTTGCTGATGGCTCCATTAAATACCCATCAGGCGTGATTGAGGACATGATTGTCAGGGTTGGGCCATTCGCCTTTCCCACTGACTTTGTAGTGCTGGAAATGGAGGAACACAAAAGTGCTACTCTCATTCTAGGAAGACCTTTCCTAGCAACTGGACAAACTCTCATTGATGTCCAAAAGGGGGAAGTAACCCTGAGAGTCAATGAGGATGAGTTTAAGTTGAATGCTGTCAAAGCCATGCAGCATCCAGACACACCAAAAGACTGCATGAAAGTTGATCTCATTGACTCTTTGGTAGAGGAGGTCAACATGGCTGAGAGTCTCGAATCAGAGCTGGAAGACATCTTTAAAGATGTTCAGCCTAATTTGGAGGGTTCAGAGGAATTGAAAGAGCCTCTGAGACTTCCTCAGGAAGAGGAGAAACCTCCTAAACCCGAGCTCAAGCCATTACCACCATCCCTGAAATATGCATTTCTGGGAGAAGGTGACACTTTTCCAGTGATCATAAGCTCTGCTTTAAATCCACTGGAAGAGGAAGCACTAATTCAAGTGCTAAGGACACACAAGACAGCTCTTGGGTGGTCCATAAGTGACCTTAAGGGCATAAGCCCAGCTAGATGCATGCATAAAATCCTATTGGAGGATGATGCTAAGCCAGTGGTTCAACCACAGAGACGGCTAAATCCAGCCATGAAGGAAGTGGTGCAGAAAGAGGTCACCAAATTACTGGAGGCTGGGATTATTTATCCTATTTCTGATAGCCCCTGGGTGAGCCCTGTTCAAGTTGTTCCCAAGAAGGGAGGCATGACAGTGGTTCATAATGAAAAAAATGAACTGGTTCCCACAAGAACAGTTACAGGGTGGCGCATGTGTATTGACTATAGAAGGCTCAATACTGCCACAAGAAAGGATCATTTTCCTTTACTATTCATAGACCAGATGCTAGAAAGACTAGCAGGTCATGATTATTACTGCTTTTTGGATGGCTATTCAGGCTACAACCAAATTGCAGTAGATCCCCAGGATCAAGAGAAAACAGTATTCACATGTCCATCTGGAGTGTTTGCTTACAGAAGGATGCCATTTGGGCTGTATAATGTGCCTGCAACCTTTCAGAGATGCATGCTCTCTATTTTCTCTGATATGGTGGAAAAATTTTTGGAAGTCTTCATGGATGACTTCTCAGTATATGGAGACTCATTCAGCTCCTGTCTTGATCACCTGACACTGGTTCTGAAAAGATGCCAAGAGACTAACCTGGTTTTAAACTGGGAGAAATGTCACTTTATGGTGACTGAAGGGATTGTCCTTGGGCATAAGATTTCGAACAAAGGAATAGAGGTGGATCAAGCTAAAGTAGAGGTAATTGAAAAATTACCACCACCTGCCAATGTTAAGGCAATCAGAAGCTTTCTGGGGCATGTAGGATTCTATAGGAGGTTTATAAAGGATTTTTCAAAAATTGCAAAATCTCTGAGCAATCTGCTAGTTGCTGACACGCCATTTGTGTTTGACACAGAGTGTCTGCAGGCGTTTGAAACTCTAAAAGCTAAGCTGGTCACAGCACTAGTTATTTATGAACCAGACTGGACATTACCATTCGAATTAATGTGTGATGCCAGTGATCATGCCATTGGTGCAGTATTGGGGCAGAGGCATAACAAGCTTCTGCATGTCATTTATTATGCTAGCCGTGTTTTAAATGATGCCCAGAAAAATTACACAACCACAGAAAAATAATTGCTTGCAGTGGTTTATGCCATTGACAAGTTTAGATCATACTTAGTAGGATCAAAAGTGATTGTGTACACTGACCATGCTGCTCTTAAATATCTACTCACAAAGCAGGATTCAAAACCCAGGCTCATAAGATGGGTGTTGCTTCTGCAAGAGTTTGATATAGAAATAAGAGACAGAAAAGGGACAGAGAACCAAGTGGCTGATCATCTATCCCGGATAGAACCAGTAGAAGGGGAGTTTCCCCCCTCTATTGAGATCTCTGAGACCTTTCCGGATGAGCATTTGTTTGCCATTCAGGAAACACCATGGTTTGCAGACATTGAAAACTATAAAGCTGCAAGGTTCATACCCAAGGAGTACAGCAGGCAACAAAAGAAAAAATAAATTACTGATGCAAAGTACTACTTGTGGGATGAACCCTATCTCTTTAAGAGATGTGCAGACGGAATAATCCGTAGGTGTGTGCCTAGAGAAGAAGCACAGAGGATCTTATGGCATTGCCATGGATCACAATATGGAGGCCATTTCGGAGGTGAGCGAACAGCCACCAAGGTCCTCCAATGTGGCTTCTACTGGCCTACACTCTATAGGGATTCCCGAGAGTTTGTACGTAACTATGACAGTTGCCAAAGAGCTGGTAATCTGCCTCATGGTTACGCCATGCCTCAACAGGGAATCTTGGAGATTGAGTTGTTTGATGTATGGGGAATTGACTTCATGGGACCTTTCCCACCATCATACTCAAACATTTATATTCTGGTGGCAGTCGACTATGTATCAAAAAGGGTAGAGGCCGTTGCCACACCCACCAATGATACTAAAACAGTGCTGAAGTTCCTCCAAAAACATATCTTCAGCAGGTTTGGTGTCCCTAGAGTACTAATCAGTGATAGGGGCACTCACTTCTACAACAAACAGCTTTACTCTACCATGGTCCGGTTTGGGATTTGCCACAAGGTGGCGACTCTATATCATCCACAGACAAATGGGCAAGCTGAAGTCTCTAATAGAGAACTAAAAAGAATCTTGGAACGGACTGTAAGTACCCGTAGAAAGGATTGGGCAAGAAGCTTGGATGATGCTCTGTGGGCTTACAGAACAGCATTCAAGACTCCTATAGGGACCTCTCTATACCAGCTTGTGTATGGTAAGGCCTGTCATCTGCCCGTGCAACTGGAATATAAGGCCTACTGGGCAACCAGATTCCTAAACTTTGATGCCAAATTAGCTGGAGAAAAAAGATTGCTCCAGCTGAATGAGCTAGAGGAATTCAGATTCACTGCTTTCGAAAATGCCAAGCTTTACAAAGAGAAAGCAAAAAGATGGCATGACAGAAAGTTGTCATCTAGAGTCTTTGAACCAGGACAGAAAGTTCTGTTATTTAACTCTAGGCTCAGGCTATTCCCCGGGAAACTGAAATCTCGGTGGAGGGGACCATATGTGATTACAAGTGTGTCACCATATGGCTATGTGGAGCTTCAAGACATTGATTCTGATAAGAAGTTCATTGTTAATGGACAGAGAATCAAGCATTATCTTGAAGGCAATGTTGAGCAAGAGTGCTCAAGGCTGAGGCTAGATTAAAAGCTCAGCAAGGTCCAGCTAAAGACAAATAAAGAAGCGCTTATTGGGAGGCAACCCAATGTTATTTAACTATATCTCTTTATTTTCTATTGCTATTTTATGTTTTCCTTAGGTTGATGATCATGTGAAGTCACAAAAACAACTGAAAAATCAAAAACAGAATGAAAAACAGCATTAAAAACAGCACACCCTGGAGGAGGAATAGTCTGGCGTTTAAACGCCAGAAACAAGCATCTGTCTGGCGTTTAACGCCAGAAACAGGCACCAAGCTGGCGTTTAACGCCAGAAGCAAGCATCTACCTGGCGTTAAATGCCAGAAACAAGCTACATTTGGGCGTTTAATGCCAGAAACAGGCAGCAGTCTGGCGTTAAACGCCAGGATTGCAGAGCAAGGGCGTTTTACATGCCTAATTGGAGCAGGGATGTTAAGTCCTTAACCCCACTGGATCTGTGGACCCCACATGATCCCCACCTCTTCTTCTCTCCTTATTACACCTTTCCATAACACTCTTCCCCAAATTAACCTCCACCAATCACCTCCATTACTCCTCCAAAACCATCATACAACCCACCTACACCCACCCACTCAAATTCAAACCACTCACACCTCTCCATCTCATCTATTTTCTTTTTCTTCTACTACTTTCTTTCTTTTGCTCGAGGATGAGCAAACATTTTAAGTTTGGTGTGGAAAAAGCAGTGCTTTTTTTTGTTTTTCCATAACCACTAATGCCTCGAGGGATGCACTTCCCTCCACAAAATTATTGGGAGCAAATCAACACTTCCCTAGGAGAATTAAGTTCCAACATGGGACAACTAAGGGTGGAGCACCAAGAGCACTCCATCATCCTCCATGAAACTAGAGAAGATCAAAGAGCTATGAGGGAGGAGCAACAAAGACAAGGAAGAGACATAGAGGAGCTCAAGAGCACCATTGGTTCTTCAAGAAGAGGAAGACGCCACCCTCACTAAGGTGGACTCATTCCTTAATCTCCTTGTTCTTATTTTTCTGTTTTTCATTTACTGTGCTTTATGTTTATGTTTGTATCTTGTTACATGATCATTAGTGTCTAAGTGTCTATGCCTTAAAGTTATGAATATGAATCCATCACCTTTCTTAAATGAAAAATGTTTTTAATTGAAAAAGAAAAAAAAGTGCATGAATTTCGAATTTTAAAACAGTTTAATTATTTTGATGTGGTGGCAATACTTCTGTCTTTCTGAATGAATGCTTGAACAGTGCATATTTTTGATATTTTTGATTCATGAATGTTAAAATTGTTGGCTCTTGAAAAATGATGAAAAAGGAAGAATATTATTTGATAATCTGAAAAATCATAAAAATAATTCTTGAAGCAAGAAAAAGCAGTGAATACAAAAGCTTGCAGAAAAAAAATAGCGAAAATGAAAGAAAAAAAAAAGAGAAAAAGCAAGCAGAAAAAGCCAATAGCCCTTAAAACCAAAAGGCAAGGGTAATAAAAAGGATCCAAGGCTTTGAGCATCAGTGGATAGGAGGGCCTAAAGGAATAAAATCCTGGCCTAAGCGGCTAAACCAAGCTGTCCCTAACCATGTGCTTGTGGCGTGAAGGTGTCAAGTGAAAACTTGAGACTGAGCGGTTAAAGTCGAGATCCAAAGCAAAAAGAAGAGTGTGCTTAAGAACCCTGGACACTTCTAATTGGGGACTCTAGCAAAGCTAAGTCACAATCTGAAAAGGTTCACCCAGTCATGTGTTTGTGGCATTTATATATCCGGTGGTAATACTGGAAAACAAAGTGCTTAGGGCCCCGGCCAAGACTCATAAAGTACCTGTGTTCAAGAATCAACATAATAAACTAGGAAAGTCAATAACATTATCTGAATTCTAAGTTCCTATAGATGCCAATCATTCTGAACTTCAAAGGATGAAGTGAGATGCCAAAACTGTTCAGAAGCAAAAAGCTAATAGCCCCGCTCATCTAATTAATACTGATCTTCACAGATGTTTTGGAATTTATTGTATATTCTCTTCTTTTTATCCTATTTGCTTTTCAGTTGCTTGGGGACAAGCAACAATTTAAGTTTGGTGTTGTGATGAGCGGATAATTTATACGCTTTTTGGCATTGTTTTTAGTATGTTTTTAGTATGATTTAGTTAGTTTTTATTATATTTTTATTAGTTTTTAAATAAAAATCATATTTCTGGACTTTACTATGAGTTTGTGTGTTTTTCTATAATTTTAGGTATTTTATGGCTGAAATTGAGGGAGCTGAGCAAAAATCTGATTCAGGCTTAAAAAGGACTGCAGATGCTGTTGGATTCTGACCTCCCTGCATTCGAAATGGATTTTCTGGAGCTACAAGAGTCCAAATGGCGCGCTCTTAATTGCGATGGAAAGTAGACATCCAGGGCTTTCCAGCAATATATAATAGTCCATACTTTAGCCGAGTTTAGATGACGCAAAAGGGCGTTGAACGCCAGTTTTATGCTGCAGTCTGGAGTTAAACGCCAGAAACACGTTACAAGCCAGAGTTGAACGCCAGAAATACGTTACAAAAGGGATGCATGCTCATGTGAAATCAAAACAATTGAATTACCATGTGCATTAAAAAAATATTTTTTATTTATATTTAAATAAAGAGTATACAAAAATTCACCAATTGCAAAATAAAAAGAATCAATGCACATGGGACAAAGTTAAATTTAATGCATGAGTGTGCAATACAAAGGGAAAATTTGGGCAAATGGGTTAAAGAAATTTTGATTTATAGAGTATGTATGTTAGGTGAGATCTTAGACTAATCAAGGATTCACTTATTAACTCACTTAGCCTTATACATATATCCTTACCCTTACCTTGGCCCCATTACAACCTTGAATAAGACCTCATGATTTTTGTATGTCTGTATTCTATAATTGTTGATTGGTTAGGTGAAAAACAAAGTTATAGAAAGTAAGGATAAAAAGAACAATAGAGTGATTAACCCAATAAACACTAAGTGACTAGAGAGTAAACACAAAATCCAGTGAGGGTTCAATAGCTCATCACCATACATATCTCTGCTTAAATTGTTAATTGTCTTGCAAGTTTGTAAAATATTTTTTACCCATCTCAATTGTAAAAGTCCTTTTACATTATCTAGGGTTTGGCTATGCATATATGATTCCTTGAGGATATGAATTAATTTAATTACATGTAAGTTTTATATACAAGTAAATAACAATTAGAATTGCATGATTCATTTAGGTAGTTGCATTTAGAATAGATTGCATTGCATGAGATTCCACCACTTTAACCTTACCTTACTCTTTATCTTGGATTTAGCATGAGGACATGCTATTGTTTAAGTGTGGAGAGGTTGATAAACCCATATTTTATGATATATATTGTGCTCAATTTAAGTGATTTATTCAACCCTTCACCCACTTATTCATGTAAATTGCATGGTTTTACTTTCCCTTCCTTATTATGTGATATATGTGAAAAACGTGTTTCCTAGTCTTTAAAAAATAATTATTTTAATTACCTTTTATTACCATTTGATGTCGTGATTTGTGTGTTGAGTAGTTTTAGATCTTCTAAGGAAAGAATGACTTAAAGAATGGAAAGGAGACATACAAAAATGGAAGGAAAGCACAAAATGGAGTTTTTGAAGAAACTGGCAGCGACGCGAACGCATGGATGATGCGGCCGCATGCCCAGCGCGAAAAGGCAGCGACGCGAACGCGTGACTGATGCGGACGCGTGCCTTAAGCAGGACGCAGATGACGCGTACGCATGACCAAAGCGAACGCGTGACAAGGAAAACTCCCAGATGACGCGACCGCGTGACCCACGCGGACGCGTGATAGACGCCATGCACCAGAAATTGCAGAAAATTCTCCCAGCGATTTCTGAAGCCCTTTTTGGCCATGATCCAAGTTCAGAAAGCACAGATTAGAGGTTATAAAGTGGGGGAATGCATCCATTCAAAAAAGGCCTTCATTTATTTACTCTTCATGGTTTAGATGTAGTTTTTAGAGAGAGAGGTTCTCTCCTTTCTCTTAGATTTTAGGATTAGGATTCCTCTTAAGGATTTAGAATTTCAACTCTTCATCAGGTTCAATATTTCTTTTACTTTATATTTCTCTTTTACTTTCAGATACTTTAATGCTATCCTTTAATTACTTATGTTGCCAGATTGGCTTATAAACTCTTTATGTTTAGATTGATTTTCTCTTATTAATGATATTGAGGTATTTCATATCTAAGATTCTTATTTAGCTTTTTATATTATTGGCTTTAATTGATTAACTGGAAGCTCTTGAGTTATCAACTATACGTGATTGGTTGTTATGTCGGCTAAATTGACTGGTATTCCACTAACTCTAGTCTTTTCTTATGAGTTGGCTAGGACTTGGAAATCTAACTAATTAGTTCACTTGACTTTCCCTTGCCTTCATAAGGGTTAACTAAGTGGGATTAACTTCCATTCTCATAGGAGTAACTAGGATAGGACTTCCGAATTTTCATACCTTGCCAAGAATTTATTTTACAGTTATTTATTTATTTTACTTGTCATTTAAATTACTTGTCCCTTACTTTCAAAACCCCCAATTTACAAAACTCATAACCAATAATAAGAACATACCTCCCTGCAGTTCCTTGAGAAGATGACCCGAGGTTTAAATACTTCTGTTATCAATTTTAAAGGGGTTTGTTACTTGTGACTACCAAAACGTTTGTACGAAAGGATTTTCTGTTGGTTTAGAAGCTATACTGACAACGCGATCATATTTTTATATTTCTTTACCGATAGAAAAACCCGATCGTCACCCACACATCAAAAATCTCACAAAATAGCATGGTTTTTTGGGGGATTTCATCCTTTCTGGAGATGTTACCAAATCTAATGTATTGAGAACAAGATTTACAAAAATGAGAAGAGTCCTTGAAAAGAGTTGGCCACCAAAAGCCACAATCTAGGATTTTCCGTGCCATTCTTTGAGGTCAAAAATGGCCTCCTCCTTCGGAGGAGTGGCAAGCTTCCAAGATTGAGTAGAATTTGGTTTGTGGAATGCACCTTCGAATTACTTGATCCGCCCCACATCTCCAAAGGTATGGGTCATCCCACACATAGTATTTGGATTCGCTTTTTAGCTTATCCCTTTGATGTTTGGAGAGATTAGGAGGGAAGGAGCGAGATATTAAGTAATTGGCGATTGGTGCATACTAAGGAATGGTTTCCGAGATTGTATGCAAGCCCTCAAAGGGAAAATAATCATTGATAAGAGTAGTATCACCTTTTGTGTGTTGAAGGCGACTTAAATGGTCTGCCACTAGGTTTTGTGTACCACTCCTATCCTTGATTTCCAAGTCAAATTCTTGCAATAACAAAACCCATCTAATCAATCTTGGTTTAGATTCCTTCTTAGCCAACAAATACTTTAACGCCGCATGATCCGAATACACTACCACCTTTGAACCGAGAAGATATGCTCGGAACTTGTCCAAGGCAAAAACAATGGCCAAAAGTTCTTTTTCGGTAGTACTGTAGTTGGATTGGGCTCCATCTAGTATTTTTGATGCATAGGCTATGACATATGGAATCTTACCCTCGCGTTGTGCTAACGCGGCTCCCACGGCAAAATTTAAAGCATCACACTTTATTTCAAATGGCCGACTCCAATCCGGCCCTCGCACAATGGGAGCTTGGGTCAATGCTACCTTGAGCTTGTCAAAAGCCTCCATGCATTCCTTGCTTAAATCAAACACAACATGTTTTTGTAACAACTTTGAGAGAGGCAATGCTATCTTGCTAAAATCCTTTATGAATCTCCGATAAAATCCTGCATGTCCAAGGAAATAGCGGACCTCCCTCTCGGAAGAGGGGTAAGGCTAACTAGATATGACATTAATCTTGGCCGGATCTACGGAAATACCATCTTTGGAAATAATATGTCCTAAAACAATCCCTTGCCTAACCATGAAATCACACTTCTCAAAATTTAAGACAAGGTTGGTTTTAGTACATCTTTCCAAAATTTTTTCAAGATTATCCAAGCAATGATCAAAAGAATCACCATATACCGTGAAGTCATCCATGAATACCTCCATGCATTGCTCTAGAAAATCCACAAAGATGCTCATCATGCACCTTTGGAAAGTTGCCGGTGCATTGCATAAGCCGAATGGCATACACTTGTTGGCATAAGTTCCAAAAGGGCAAGTAAATGTTGTTTTTTCTTTGTCCTCTAGAGCAATGTGTATTTGGAAGTACCCTGAATAGCCATCTAGAAAGCAATAATGGGATTTACCGAATAATCCATCGAGCATTTGATCGATAAACAGAAGTGGAAAATGATCTTTTCTAGTGGCCGAGTTCAACCTTCGATAGTCTATGCATACTCGCCAAGAGTTTTGCACCCGTGTTGCTATGAGCTCCCCGCTTTAATTCTTGATTGTGGTTACCCCAGACTTCTTAGGCACAACTTGAACAAGACTTACCCATTCACTATCCGAAATGGGGTAGATGATGTTTGCCTCGAGTAACCGTGTCACCTCTTTCTTGACAACCTCCAAAATAGTAGGATTTAATTGCCTTTGAGGTTGTCTCACGGGTCTAGCTTCTTCTTCCAAAAAGATCCGGTGCTCACACACTTGGGGACTTATCCCCACTAGATCTGCCAAACTCCACCCTATTGCCCTTTTGTTCTTCCTCAAAACACATAGTAACTTTTCTTCTTGTTGAGGATTTAGTTCCCTTGCTATGATCACCGGGAACTTGTGGGCTTCATCAAGGTATGAGTACTTTAGGTGGGGTGTCAATGGCTTCAATTCTAGCTTTTGCTCTTGGCTTGTCATTTGAACTTCTTTACTTGGATTGTCACCATTTTCTTCAATTATATGTTTCTCTTCTAGCCTTGCACAATACACTTTGGCCACAATGTTGTCAATTAGATCACACCGGAATATGGAATGGTTCTCCGGTGGGTGCCTCATTGCTTCTTCTAAGCTAAAACTTACAACTCTCCCATCTATTTCAAACGAATAGGTTTCCGAATGGGCATCCAACTTGAACCTAGAGGTCCTCAAAAACGGCCTTCCAAGTAGGATAGATGATGCCCTCTCGGATTCACTTGGTGGCATCTCAATGATATGAAAATCAATTGGAAATATCAAACCCTTTATGTCGACCAACACATCTTCCGCAACACCCGACACGGTTATTATGCTCTTGTCCGCCAAGACAAACCGAGCCGCCGACCGCTTCAATGGTGGGAGCTTCAATAGATGATAAACGGAAAGAGGCATAATGCTAACGCATGCACCATGGTCGCATATACAATCAATGAATTGGACTCCATCAATGACACAAGAAACTAAACAAGGACCTGGATCAACACACTTTTTTGGAATGGATCCCATCAAAGCCGAAATGGAACTACCCAATGGAATGGTTTCCAACTCATGAATTCTATCTTTGTCATACACAAGTCCTTAAAAAGTTTCACATATTTAGGCACTTGATGTATAGCATATCAAGTTCCACACGCTTTTTAGCCTTTCTTGCCAATGTAGGAAATGGAATTGGTTGAGCCACTTCCTCCAAGATTTGTTCCTTTCTGGGGACTTCACTCCATGGTAGAGGGTCCTCATCTTCAACTATTACATGTGACTCCTCCTCTTCTTCAATTTCTTCTATCTCAACTCCATCTTCCTCTTGAGTGACTTTCATTGGACTAGGTGCCTTTGAATTCCTCTCCTTCAATTGAGTTCCAGACCTCAAGGTTACGGCGTTAATGCCACCCTTGGGGTTGGGTAGAGGTTGAGAAGGTATGTCACTAGATGTTGAGGCTTGAGAAATGGGAGTAGAGGGTGGGTCCATGCGAGCAATGAGAGCTTGGAGGGTGGAAGTAAGACCATTGAGACTTGAGTTGAGTGTGTTTTGGAGTTTTTTTTGTCCTTGGAGTATGGACCGGAGTGTGTCATCTTGATTTGGAGATGTGGAAGGATAGGTGATTTGTGGTGCTTGGGGTTGGTTGGGTGGAAGTGGTTGTCTATGAGGTGGTATGTAGGTTTGATAGTTCCTTCCTTGATTTGGTTGTTGGTTTGGAGGGTTTTGTGAATAGCGGTTTTGTGGAGTGTTGTTGTTCCACCTTTGGTTGCCTCCATTGTCCCTTCCTCCTTGTTGATAATTGTCCCGCCAATTTTGGTTGGAGTTATCCCTCCATCCTTGATTAGAGTTGTTACTCCCTTGGTTATAGTTGCCTCCTTTTTGGGGGTACCCTTGGTTATAATTGCTCCCTTGGTTATGGTATCCTTGATTAGCACGCTCATAGTAGGAGTGATGAGCGGATAATTTATACGCTTTTTGGCATTGTTTTTAGTATATTTTTATTATTTTTTAAATAAAAATCACATTTCTAGACTTTACTATGAGTTTGTGTGTTTTTCTGTGATTTCAGGTATTTTCTGGCTGAAATTGAGGGACTTGAGCAAAAATCAGATTCAGAGGTTGAAGAAGGACTGCAGATGCTGTTGGATTCTGACCTCCCTGCACTCAAAATGGATTTTCTGGAGCTACAGGAGTCCAAATGGCACATTCTCAATTGCATTGGAAATTAGACATCCAGGGCTTTCCCTCAATATATAATTGTCCATACTTTGCCTGAGTTTAGATGACGCAAACTGGCATTCAACGCCAGCTCTCTGCCCTATTATGGAGTTAAATGCCAGAAACAGGTTGCAAAGCAGAGTTAAATGCCAGAAACAGGTTACAAACTGGCGTTTAACTCCAAGGAAGACCTCTACACATTAAAGCTTCAATGCTCAGCCCAAGCACACCCCAAGTGGCCCCGGAAGTGGATTTCTGCATCATTTACTCATTTCTGTAACCCTAGTAACTAGTTTAGTATAAATAGAACTTTTTACTATCATGTTAAATAGGATCTTTTATCTTTGGATCATTTTGAGATCTCTAGACCTCCATGGGAGGCTGGCCACTCGGCCATGTCTACCCTATTTTCACTTATGTATTTTCAACGGTAGAGTTTCTACACACCATAGATTAAGGTGTGGAGCTTTGCTGTTCCTCATGAATTAATGCAAAGTACTATTATTTTTCTATTCAATTCAAGCCTATTTCTTCTCTAAGATATTCATTCGCACACAAGAACATGATGAATGTGATGATTATGTGACGCTCATCATCATTCTCACTTATGAACGCGTGCCTGACAAACACTTCCGTTCTACATGCAAACAAGCTTGAATGCATATCTCTTAGCCTCCTGATCTACGATCAGAGTCTTTGTGGTATAGGCTAGAATTATTGGCGGCCATTCTTGAGATCCGGAAAGTCTAAACCTTGTCTGTGATATTCCGAGTAGGATCTGGGAAGGGATGGCTATGACGAGCTTCAAACTCGCGAGTGCTGGGCGTAGTGACAGACGCAAAAGGATTACTGAATCCTATTCCAGTATGATCGAGAACCGACAGATGATTAGCCGTGCGGTGACAGCACATCTTGGACCATTTTCACTGAGAGGACAGGAAGTAGCCATTGACAATGGTGATGCCCTACATAAAGCTTGCCATAGAAAGGAGTAAGAAGGGTTGAATGAAGGCGATAGAAAAGCAGAGAATCAGAAGGAATAAAGCATCTCTATACGCTTATCTGAAATTCTCACCAATGAATTACATAAGTATCTCTATCTTTATTTCACGTTTTATTTATCTTTTAATTATTAAAACTCTATAACCATTTGAATCCGCCTGACTGAGATTTACAAGGTGACCATAGCTTGCTTCAAGCCGACAATCTCCGTGGGATCGACCTTACTCACGTAAGGTTTATTACTTGGACGACCCAGTGCACTTGCTGGTTAGTTGTGCGAAGTTGTGACAAAGAACTAAGATTATGAACGTGCGTATTAAGTTTTTAGCGCTGTTACCATGGAATGAACGATCACGATTTTGTGCACCAAGTTTTTGGCGCCGTTGCCGGGGATTGTTCGAGTTTGGACAACTGACGGTTCATCTTGTTCCTCAGATTAGGTAATTTTATTTTAATTTTAAGCTTTTTATTTTTATCATTTTTATTTTTATTTTTGAAAAATTTTCAAAAAAAAAAAAATAAATTATTCTATGGCTTCAGAATTTTTAAGAATGAATTCTAGAGTTTCTTCATGATCTGTTGAAGCCTGGCTGGCTGTCAAGCCATGTCTAAATTTTTGGACTGAGGCTTCCACTTATCATGGCAAGAGTCCTTTGACTCTCATCCAATCAACTGTTATATGCCTGATTTGTATCTGCTGAAGCTTGGCTGGCCATTGGCCATGTCTATTGTTTTGGACCGGAGCTTTCACTGAAAGCTTGGCTGACTAGTGAGCCATGTCTAATTCCTGGACTGGAGCTTTAGACTAACATTGCATGATTCCTGGAATTCTCATTAGAAATTTTGAATTCCCTATTTTTCTTTTTCCAAATAATTTTCGAAAAATCCAAAAAATTTAATAAAATCATGAAAACCAAAAATATTGTGTTTCTTGTTTGAGTCTTGTGTCAATATTTAAGTTTGGTGTCAATTGCATATTTTTTATTTTTCTTAAAATTTTCGAAGAACACATGCATTGAGTCTCTTTCGTGTTCTTCATGATCTTCAAGTTGTTCTTGACAAGTCTTCTTGTTTGATCTTCATATTTTCTTCTTTTGTGTCTTTTCTTATTTTTCATATGCATTTTCAATTTGTTAGTGTCTAAACATTAAAAATTTTTAAGTTTGGTGTCTTGCATGTTTTTCTTTTCAAAAAAAAAATTTCAAAAAGAAGTTCTTGGTGTTCATCTTGACATTCAAAGTGTTCTTGGTGTTCATCTTGACATTTAAAGTGTTCTTGCATGCATTGTGTGTTTTGATTCATAATTTTCATGTTTTGAGTATTTTTGTTGTTTTTCTCTTTCTCATAAATTTCGAATATTTGAGTTGACTTTTTCAAAATTTAGTTGTTTCTTATGAGTCAAATCAAATTTTTAATTTAAAAATTCTATCTTTCTCAAATCTTTTTCAAAAATCAAATCTTTTTCAATTTTTCTTTCATATTTTCGAAAATTTCAAATTGATTTTCAAAAACATTTTTCTTATTTTGTTTCATATTTTAGAAAATCTCACTAACAATTAATGTGATTGATTCAAAAAATTTTTAAGTTTGTTACTTGCCTATTAAGAAAGGTTCAATCTTTAAATTTTAAAATCATATCTTTTTGTTTCTTGTTAGTCAAGTAATCAACTTTAATTTTCAAAATCAAATCTTTTTAAATTTCTTTTTCAAATCTCTTTCAAAACAAGTTTCAATCACATCGTTTTCAAAATCAATTTCAAAATCTTTTCTAACTTCTTTTCTAACTTCTTATCTTTTCAAAAATTGATTTTCAAATCTTTTTCAATTAACTACTTGACTTTATGTTTGATTTTAAAAGTTTACTATTTCAATCATATCTTTTTCAAAACTACCTAACTAATTCTCTCTCTAATTTTTGAAAATTACCTTCCTCTTTTTCAAAATTCCTTTTTAATTAACTAATTGTTTTAACTTTTAATTTAATTTAATTTTTCTTTTTTTAAAATTTTTGAATTTTAATTTTAATTTTAAATTAAAAACAAAAATATTTTTCTTTTCTTTTCAATTATTTTCAAAAATTCTTCTCTCTCACCTCCTCCTAATTATTTATTTATCTACTAACACTTCTCTTCATCTTAAAAATTCGAACCCTCTCCCTCTTTCTGTGTTCAAATTTATTTTCTTCTTCTACTCACATAAAGGAATCTCTATACTGTGACATAGAGGATTCCTCTTCTTTTCTGTTTTCTTCTTTTTCATATGAGCAGGAACAAGGATAAGAACATTCTTGTTGAAGCTGATCCTGAACCTGAAAGGACTCTGAAAAGGAAGCTAAGGGAAGCTAAAGCACAACTCTCTGGAGAAAATCTGACAGAAATTTTTGAAAAAGAAGGAGAGATGGCCGAAAATAATAATAATGCAAGGAAGATGCTTGGTGACTTTACTGCACCCAATTCCAATTTACATGGAAGAAGCATCTCAATCCCTGCCATTGGAGCAAACAATTTTGAGCTAAACCCTCAATTAGTTTCTCTGATGCAACAGAACTGCAAGTTTCATGGACTTCCATCAGAAGATCCTTTTCAGTTCTTAACTGAATTCTTGCAGATCTATGATACTGTTAAGACCAATAGGGTTGACTCCGAGGTCTACAGGCTTATGCTTTTCCCGTTTGCTGTAAGAGACTGAGCTAGAATATGGTTGGACTCTCAACCTAAAGATAGCCTGAACTCTTGGGATAAGCTGGTCACAGCTTTCTTAGCCAAGTTCTTTCCTCCTCAAAAGCTTAGCAAACTTAGAGTGGATGTTCAAACCTTCAAACAAAAAGAAGGTGAATCCCTCTATGAAGCTTGGGAGAGATACAAGCAACTGACCAAAAAGTGTCCTTCTGACATGCTTTCAGAATGGACCATCCTAGATATATTCTATGATGGTCTGTCTGAGTTCTCAAAGATGTCATTGGACCATTTTGCAGGTGGATCTATTCACCTAAAAAAAACGCCTGCAGAAGCTCAGGAACTCATTGACATGGTTGCAAATAACTAGTTCATGTACACTTCTGAAAGGAATCCTGTGAGTAATGGGAAGCCTCAGAGGAAGGGAGTTCTTGAAATTGATACTCTGAATGCCATATTGGCTCAGAATAAAATATTAACTCAGTAAGTCAATATGATTTCTCAGAGTCTGAATGGATTGCAAGCTGCATCCAACAGTACTCAAGAGGCATCTTCTGAAGAAGAAGTTTATGATCCTGAGAACCCTACAATAGCAGAGGTGAATTACATGGATGAACCCTATGGAAACACCTATAATCCCTCATGGAGAAATCATCCAAATTTCTCATGGAAGGATCAACAAAAGCCTCAACAAGGCTTTAATAATGGTGGAAGAAACAGGTTTAGCAATAGCAAGCCTTTTCCATCATCCTCTCAGCAACAGACAGAGAATTCTGAGCAGAATCCATCTAGCTTAGCAAATATAGTCTCTGATCTATCTAAGGCCACTCTAAGTTTCATGAATGAAACAAGGTCCTCCATCAGAAATTTGGAGGCACAAGTGGGCCAGCTGAGTAAAAGGGTCACTGAAACTCCTCCTAGTACTCTCCCAAGAAATATAGAAGAGAATCCAAAAAGAGAGTGCAAGGCCATTACCTTCCTTGGTGTGGCCGAACCCAGAGAGGAGGAGGAGGACGTGAATCCTAGTGAGGAAGACCTCCTGGGACGCTCAGTGACCAATAAGGAGTTTCCCTTTGAGGAACCAAAGGAATCTGAGGCTCATCTAGAGACCATAGAGATTCCATTGAACCTCCTTTTGCCCTTCATGAGCTCTGATGAGTATTCATCCTCTGAAGAGGATGAAGACATTACTGAGGAGCAAGTTGCTAAATACCTTGGAGCAATCATGAAGCTGAATGCCAAATTATTTGGTAATGAGACTTGGGAAGATGAACCTCCCTTGCTCACCAATAAACTGAATGCATTGGATAGGCATAAATTACCTCAAAAGAAACAGGATCCTGGTAAATTCCTAATTCCCTGTAACATAGGCACCATGACCTTTGAGAAGGCTCTGTGTGACCTGGGGTCAGGAATAAACTTAATGCCACTCTCGGTAATGGAGAAATTAGGAATCTTTGAGGTACAGGCTGGTAAATTCTCATTAGAGATGGCAGACAAATCCATGAAACAAGCTTATGGACTAGTAGAGGACGTGTTAGTAAAGGTTGAAGGCCTTTACATCCCTGCTGATTTCATAGTCTTAGACATTGGAAAGGATGAAGATGAATCCAGCATCCTTGGATGACCCTTCCTAGCCACAGCAAAGGCTGTGATTGATGTGGACAGAGGAGAGTTAGTCCTTCAACTGAATAAGGACAACCTTGTGTTTAAAACTCAAGGATCTCCTTCTGTAACCATGGAGAGGAAGCATGAAAAGCTTCTCTCACTGTAGAGTCAACCAAAGCCCCCACAGTCAAACTCTAAGTTTGGTATTGGGAGGCCACGGCCAAACTCTAAGTTTAGTGTTGAACCCCCACATTCAAACTCTAAGTTTGGTGTTGGGAGGTCCCAACAATGCTCTGAACATCTATGAGGCTCCATGAGAACTCACTATCAAGCTATTGACATTAAAGAAGTGCTTGTTGGGAGGCAACCTAATGTTATTTAACTATATTTAATTATTTTCCATTTCTATTTTATGTTTTTTTAGGTTGATGATCATGTGAAGTCACAAAAAAACTAATGAAAAATCAAAAACATAATGAAAAACAGCATTAAAAATAGCTCACCCTGGAGGAAGAACTTACTGGCGTTTAAACGCCAGTAAGAAGCATCAAACTGGCATTTAACGCCAGAAAGAAGCATCAAGCTAGCGTTAAACGCCAGAAACAAGCACCAGACTGGCGTTTAATGCCAGAACAGAGCATGGAAGTGGCGTTAAATGCCAGAAACAAGCACCAACTGGCATTCAATGGCAGAACAGAGCATGGAAGTGGCGATAAATGCCAGAAACAAGCAGCAAGCTGGCGTTTAATGCCAGACATGCATACTAAGGGCGTTTTACACACCTAATTGGAGCAGGGATGTTAAGTCCTTGACCCCACTGGATCTATGGACCCCACAGGATCCCCATCTTTTCTTCTCTCCTCTTCATACCTTTTCATAACTCTCTTCCCCAAATACCCTTCACCAATCACCTCAATCACTCTTCCCCATCACCTCTTCACCACTCATATCCATCTTCTCTTCCCCAAAAACCCCACCTACCTCCAAAATTTAAACTCTTTTTCCTCCCAAACCCAACCCTAATGGCCGACCCCTAAACCTTCGCCCACTCCTATATAAACCCCTCATTCCTTCTTCTTTTTCACCCAACACAACCTTTTCTTCTTCCCCTTGGACGAATACACACCTATCTCCCTCTCCTCCATTTTTCTTCTTCTTCTCCTTCCTTCTTTCTTCTTTTGCTCAGGGACGAGAAAACATTTTAAGTTTGGTGTGGTAAAAGCATTGCTTTTTGTTTTTCCATAACCATTAATGGCACCTAAGGCCAGAGAAACCTCAACAAAGAGGAAAGGGAAGGCAATTGCTTCCACCTCTAAGTCATGGGAGATGGAGAGATTCATCTCAAAGGTCCATCAAGACCACTTCTATAAAGTTGTGGCCAAGAAGAAAGTGATCCCTGAGGTTCCTTTCAAATTCAAAAAGAGCGAATATCCAGAGATCCGACAAGAGATTAGAAGAAGAGGATGAGAAGTTCTCTGATAAACCACTATTTTAGGGTTTATCTTGTGCTCATTTGAGTGGTTTTTATCAAGTCTTTACCCACTTATTCATACTATTTGCATGGTTTTACATTTGCCTTCCTAATTATGTGCTATGATTGAAAACATGCTTCTTTGATCTTACAATTGCTAATATTAATCCTCTCTTATTACCATTAGATACCTTGATATCTGTGTTAAGTGTTTTTAGTGATTATAGGGCAGGAATGGCTTGGAGGATGGAAAGGAAGCATGCAAAAGCGGAAGGAATACAAGAAGTTGAAGGAACTGCAAAGCTGTCAGCCTGACCTCTTCGCATTCAAACAGTCATAACTTGAGCTACAGATGTCCAAACGACGCGGTTCCAGTTGCGCTGGAAAGCTAACGTCCGGGGCTTCAATTTGGTATATAATATGCCATAGTTGCCTTGACTCTAGGTGACGCGATCGCGTGCTCCATGCGGATGCATCGCAGTGACGAAAAACCAGCGTGGCAGATTTCTTCTCCGGCGAATTCTGGGCTGTTTCTGACCCAGTTCTCGGCTTAGAACACACAGATTAGAGGCTATAAAGTGGGAAAATACATCCATTCATAAAAACAAGCTCATAATTCACAATTTTAGGATTTAGATGTAGTTTTTAGTGAGAGAGGTTCTCTCCTCTCTCTTAGGATTAAGATTTTAGAATTTTTATTAGTTTAGTTCAACTCATCTTCAGTCACAGGTTCAATATTCCTTTTATTTTATATTTCTCTTTTACTTTCAGATGCTTGAATGCTTGTATTAGTTATGTTGCCTAATTTGCTTATGAACCATCCACGTTAAGGATTCTTTTTATTTGATATAATTTGAGGTATTTCAGAATTATGATTGCTTTCTTTTATTTATATAAATAATTTAGATTTTTCCCTTTTGGCTTTGGTTGAGTCATTGGAGACACTTGAGTTATCAAACTCATTGTTGACTGAAAATTTGAATTCTTCAAGAATTAATTCGAGATCCAATAACTCTGACTTTTCCCAAGGAGAGACTAGGACTTGAGGAATCAGAAATAATTCATCCACTTAACTTACCTTCATAGTTAGAGGTTAACAAAGTGGGAGAAAAATCCAATTCTCATCACAATTAATAAGGATAACTAGGATAGGACTTCCAGTTCTTATACCTTGCCAAGAGTTTATTTTACAGTTATTTATTTATTTTACTTGTCATTTAAATTACTTGTTCCTTACTTCAAAACCCCCAATTTACAAAACTCATAGCCAATAATAAGAACATACCTTCCTGCAGTTCTTTGAGAAGACGACCCGAAGTTTAAATACTCGGTTATCAATTTTAAAGGGGTTTGTTACTTGTGACAACCAAAACGTTTGTAAGAAGGTTGATTGCTTGGTTTAGTAACTATACTTGCAACGAGAGTTTACTATAACCTCTAAACCATCAATATTCAGCTCTTTCAAAATGGCGCCGTTGCCGGGGAATTGCAAACGTGTGCCTTATTATTCATTATTGTAAATATTTTCTTCTGCTTGTTTATTTGTTTTTATTTTTGTTTTTATTTTTGATTTTTCATAAATTAAGAGGTTATTGGTTTTTTATTTAGTTATTAAAAAATTTTTTCAAAAAAATTTGTTCTTGGTGTTCATCTTGATCTTCAAGTTGTTCTTCGTGTTCATCTTGACCTTCAAGTTGTTCTTAGTTGTTTTCTTCATTTTGATCTAAAAATTTTAAGTTTGGTATCATTTTATTGTTTTTCTCTTTCCTCATTAAATTCAAAAATTCAAAATTTAAAACTCAAATTTCAAATTTAAAAATTTCAAATTCAAATTTCAAAATTCAAAATTCAAATCTTTTTCAAAAAAAAAAAATCATCATATCTTTTTTTTCAAAATCTTATCTTATCTTATTTCAAAAATCAAATTTCAAAATTCAATATTTAAATTTCAAATTTCAAATTTCAAATTTCAAAATTTAAAATTCAAATTTCAAAATTTAATTTTCAAATTCAAAATTTAAATAACCTTTTAATTTAAAATTTGTTTTTATTTTCATTTTTTCTACTATTATGAGTTCTCACCCCTCTCGCTTTGAGTTTGGTTCCAATGTTGTTGCAAGGAATGGAAATTATAACAGGAACATGCATCAAGGTCAAAACAATCAGAGATGGAAGGAGTCACGAGGATCTGATCAACCCTTCCGGCAACAACACCTTCCACAGTACCACAGACAAAGACCATTCCACGATGCATACCAAGACAATAGATATGGTGGACCCCCTTGTAGTTACCAGCAAGCCCCATCATATGCCTATGAACCTCCTCAACACAACTTTGAACCACCACACTCACAAGCCAACTACTACCATTCACCTCCATATGATCCTAACCCTTATCCACCATACTAACCACCTTATGAACCATATGAACCATATATAGAACCACCCCAATTCCAACCCAATTACTCCCAAGAACCACCACCTCCCTATGCTTCATGTCCATATCCATCACCTCAAGAATCAACGGAGCAACTCAAGGAAACATTTGAAAAATTTAATGCCACACTTCATCAATTGAATCAAGCAATAAATCAATTAGCTTCCCGATGTTCGGACACTCAAGGAATCCCCGTGGCTTCATGTGCACAATCTAATGAAGAACATAGCATGAAGGAGACATTAGAAACTCCGGTGGACAGTAAGGAGCATGAATTTGTACTGAAACAAGTGGAGGAAGCCGGAGTTATTGAAAAAGAAGAAGAAGTAGTTGCAGACTTAGGAGATGCAGAACCTCCATGGGAAAGTCTAGCCATAGAACCTCCTTCAAAGACGTTTGAAATTGATGTTGAGGAGGGTGTACAACCTCCAAGGCATATCATGGCTAAAGACTTTGAAGAGGTTGATCAAGAGATGGAAATTAAAGAAGAAAAAGCACTACCTCCCATGCCCTTGGTAAGTAATGAAGAAGAGATTGAATTGGAAGAAAGGTACCAAGATAAAGAGGTTGAAATTAAAGAAGTTTACAAAGAGGTGGAAGTTTTCAAAGAGCACAAGGGAGTGGAGCTTGAAATCACTTTGCCAAAGTTATTGAAAACCCCTCCCCCTAAGTTGCCATCATCCTTCACAATATTCAAGTGGGTAAAATTCATATCCCTTATCTTTCTATTTCCACTTGAATATGGGCTACTGGAGACGGATGGTCAACTTAGAGCTCTTTGTGGCATTAAGAGTAAGAGGAAGATGGTTAGTGGTTGGAGTTGTCAAGCAAGGTTTAACATGGTTGTGTGTTCAAAGTTTAAATACAAAGGTTGGTGTAAAGCACAACTGAATGGGTCTAGGAAGTTGTTTGGCCGCTTTAGTGAGAATTCAGGTTGCTTGCTACCCGGATGGAATCATGATGATCAACACAAAGACGGGGGTAAAAGCAAAGTTTGGGATCCTGGAGTCTGTTCTGACATTCAGGATACTGGAAGCTTGAGAACCTGTTTAAAACTGCTCAAGGGCTTTATGTGCCTAGTTTGGGACCCCAGAGGCCATTGGAATCACAAACATTGGTGGAGATTCCTGGATGAGTTCAAGCACAAGCCACCATAACAGGAAGCTCATCAAATGTCCAACTTAAGGACTTTAACTAAAAGTGCTAGGTGGGAGACAACCCACCATGATATGATCGTCCCTTTTTTATTTTTATTTAGTTTTATTTGTTTTCAAGTTTTATTTTATTTTATTGTATTGAACCAGGAATTTTGCATAACATTCATATTAGCATTGCATTCTGCATACTGCATTATTAAAAAAAAAAAAGCACGCACGCGATGCGGCAGCGTCGCTGACGCGTCCGCGTCACATGTGCGTTTGGAAGAAAAGGAAAGTGAATAGAGAGTCACGCGAAAGCATGGCTGGAGGCGTGCCTTTGGCACAAATCGCTCCACGCGACCGCGTGACCCACGCGTCCGCATCAGGTGGAAAATTTGCCCCACACGCGACCGCGTCACCCACGCGGCCGCGTGACCTGATAATTGACGTGAAAATGGTGCATGGCCGAAAGTTGTGCTGGAGTAGGGCTGGACTCGCGCTAGAAGCCCAAGTCCTACCACGCGGAGTGCCCCACGCGTCCGCGTCATATTGGAAATAAGGCCACCCGCGCAATTGCGTCAACCACGCGACCGCGTCACCCAAAAATTTGGCGAAAAGAGTTTCGAACAGAGAGTTGTGCGAACGCGAGGCTGCACTCGCGCCAATCGTACAGATCAGGCCACGCGATCGCGTGACCTACGCGTCCGCGTCACCTGACCTTATCGCGCACCACGTGACCGTGTCACCCACGCGTCCGCGTCGCCTGCGTCGCACAACTCATCCAGATTAGTGCCAATTATCCTATCTTTTCTTCTCTACTCCTAATTTCTTCTATCTTCTCTTCTTTCTCTCTCCTTTCTTACTTTCTTTTTCTTCATATTTTTAACTTCTCATCCTTTTTCACTTTCATTCTATTTTATTTAATTTATTTGCTTATTTTCATTCAATGCATCTTAATTTTGTGCATATTTTTATTTTCTTTTTATTTTTTTCCATTGGTGTTAAAAAAATTTTTTTATTATTCAACTGTTGCATCTTTTCTTGAATTTACTTCGGTGCTTAGTAACTTGTTTTACACTGTGGGATGATGTTCATTATCTGCCAATGCCAATATTTTATGATACTTACACTCCATTTGCATTGACATCAGCTTGTATTGATACTTCCATTACCCACACTCCCCTCTCCTTTGTTGCAAATTCTGCACCACTAGTATGCCATGTGCTTCTATTATTTTCTCACGTGCATGTTGAAGCTTCCATGTAAATGAGACCCTCATTACTTGGTATTAACCCAACCATATTTTATTTGTCTTCTTATCTTTATTTCTGGGTTACTGTTCTTCTTTTTCTCTTCTTTCAGGCTGGCCACCGAAGACACAAAAAGGGAGAAACTTCTAAAAGGGAAAACAAACAAGTCCATCTGCACAATCCTTGAAGAAAAGCATCAGTTGGAACAACCCGTCCACCTGCACATCTCAGCATGCACCGAGGATGGTGCAATCTTTAAGTGTGGGGAGGTCGATACCGATCTCCGTGGGTTAGTACCTTCCTATCTCAACACCAATGTTTAAATTTTCTTCATTAGTTCATTGTTGTATTTGCAAGTTTGATTGCATGATTATTTGATTTTGTGCATATTTTATCACTTGGTTGAAGTAATATTTTCTTTTTCAAGAAACCTTTTAGAGCATTTCACTAATTTGAATAAAATTTAATGTTAAACTTGTTTGAAGAAATATTATACTGGAACATGGTTTAGAGCTCGAACATACAAGAACCGGTGAGATTTTTGAGCCTATTTGATTGGTTGCATTTTATCAACCAAAATTCTGTTTTAGTGTGTTTTTCTCTCTAAAATTGTGATCTTTGTCTTGCTTAATTCTATATTTCCATTATTTGATGTATGCATACACTTACATGATTGAGGCATTTGTTTCACTGAGCTTACATACCCATATGGCCTTACCTTTCATTATCCTTTGCAAACCAATTTGAGCCTATTTTACCCCTTTGTTCTTTACTTTAGCACATCATTAACTCTAAGCGGAAAACAATAATGTCCTTAATTTGAATCCTTGGTTAGCTTAGACTAGTGAAAGTGCTCATGAATTAAGTGTGGGGAAAAGTGGGTTTGGAAACATTTGGTTTAAGAATTAGGTGTTATATATCTTTATTAAAATGTGAAAAAAAAATGTTTAGGACGTGTTCATGCATTCAATAATTTAATCATATGCATTGAGAAAAATAAATAAAAAAAAAGAGAAAAAGAAAAAGAAAAAAATAAAGGAGAAAAAGAAAAGAAAAGGAGCAAATAATAAAAAAGGGGACAAAATGCCCCAAAGTAAATGGTGAAAGCAATGCATATGTACTGTACTTGAAATTAGAATGCATGAATATGTGGAAAACATGGTTAATGGATAGTTAGATGTGGTATTATGATTACATCGATTGTCTAAAGTTAGGTGGAAAGTTTAAGTTAATTAAGGATTCAGATTCTAGTCCACTTGGCCAAATACAATCCTACCTTGAACCTAACCCCATTATAACCCTTAAAAGACCTCTTGATATGTGTATCTGTGCATTAAATTTTTGTTGATTGTTAGATGAAGAGCAAGCCTTAGAAATCAAGGTTAGTAGAGAATTGAGAGAATCGAACCTTAAACACTTAAGTGATTAGAGTGCATACACTTCCAGTGAGAGTTCGATGCTCGATTCCTTGTTCCCGGCTTTCATGAGCTATTTTCTTCTACAAGTCTATTTGTACTTTATTTTTATGATTTGAATTAGTGAAATCCAGTTCATATTTATTCTTGGAAAATTTATTTACTTTTAAACCAAGTAGGAAAAAGCATTCTTCATGTAGTTAGATTCATATAGATAGGTTGCATTTCATACATTCTTACTTTCCTCTTCATTCCTTTATAGCTTCTCTTGAGCTTAGCATGAGGACATGCTATTCTTTAAGTGTGGGGAGGTTGATAAACCACTATTTTATGGTTTATCTTGTGCTCATTTGGTTGGTTTTTATCAAGCCTTTACCCACTTATTCATATTATTTACATGGTTTTACATTTGCCTTCCTAATTATGTGCTATGATTGAAAACATGCTTCTTTGATCTTACAATTGCTAATATTAATCCTCTCTTATTACCATTAGATACCTTGATATATGTGTTAAGTATTTTCAGAGATTATAGGGCAGGAATATCTTGGAGGATGGAAAGGAAGCATGCAAAGGCGGAAGGAATACAAGAAGTTGAAGGAACTCCAAAGCTGTCAGCCTGACCTCTTCGCATTCAAACAGTCATAACTTGAGCTACAAAGATCCAAACGATGCGGTTCCAGTTGCGTTGGAAAGCTAACGTCCGGGGCTTTGATTTGATATATAATATGCCATAGTTGCCTTGACGCTAGGTGACGCGATCGCGTGCTTCATGCGGATGCGTCGCAGTGACGAAAAACCAGCGTGGCAGATTTCTTCTCCGGCAAATTCTGGGCTGTTTCTGACCCAGTTCTCGGCCCAGAACACACAGATTAGAGGCTATAAAGTGGGAAAATACATCCATTCATAAAAACAAGCTCATAATTCACAATTTTAGGATTTAGATGTAGTTTTTAGAGAGAGAGGTTCTCTCCTCTCTCTTAGGATTAGGATTTTAGGATTTCTATTAGTTTAGTTCAACTCATCTTCAGTCACAAGTTCAATATTCCTTTTATTTTATATTTCTCTTTTACTTTCAGATGCTTTAATGCTTGTATTAGTTATGTTGCCTAATTTTCTTATGAACCATCCATGTTAAGGATTCTTTTTATTTGATATAATTTGAGGTATTTCAGAATTATGATTGCTTTCTTTTATTTATATAAATAATTTAGATTTTTCCCTTTTGGCTTTGGTTGAGTTATTAGAGACACTTGAGTTATCAAACTCATTGTTGACTGAAAATTGGAATTCTTCAAGAATTAATTCGAGATCCAATAACTCTGACTTTTCCCAAGGAGAGACTAGGACTTGAGAAATCAGAATTAATTCATCCACTTAACTTACCTTCATAGTTAGAGGTTAACAAAGTGGGAGAAAAATCCAATTCTCATCACAATTGATAAGGATAACTAGGATATGACTTCCAGTTCTTATACCTTGCCAAGAGTTTATTTTACAGTTATTTATTTATTTTACTTGTCATTTAAATTACTTGTTCCTTACTTTAAACCCCCAATTTACAAAACTCATAGCCAATAATAAGAACATACCTCCTTGCAATTCCTTGAGAAGACGACCCGAGGTTTAAATACTCGGTTATCAATTTTAAAGGAGTTTGTTACTTATGACAACCAAAACGTTTGTAAGAAAGGTTGATTGCTTGGTTTAGTAACTATACTTGCAACGAGAGTTTACTATAACCTCTAAACCATCAATCTTCAGCTCTTTCATTCTCTCTAATCCTATTCAACAAGTCGGGATCTTAATGGTTCAAGAGTTCTATGCAAATTCATGGATCACTAGGAACCATGATCAAAGTGTTAACCCGAATCCAAAGAATTGGCTTACAATGGTTCTGGGGAATTACTTAGATTTCAGTCCGGAAAATGTAAGGTTGGCGTTCAACTTGCCAATGATGCAAGAAAACGCACGCTCCTACACTAGAAAGGTCAACTTTGATCAAAGGTTGGACCAAGTCCTCATGGACATATGTGTGGAATGAGCTCAATGGAAAGTTGACTCAAGAGACAAGCCGGTTCAATTGAAAAGACTGGACCTTAAGCCTGTAGCTAGAGGATGGTTGGAGTTTATTCAACGCTCAATCATTCCTACTAGCAACCGGTCTGAAGTTACTATAGACCGGGCCATCATGATCCATAGTATCTTGATTGGGGAGGAAGTGGAAGTTCATGAGATTATACCTCAAGAACTCTATAAGGTGGCTAACAAGTCTTCCACTTTGACAAGGTTAGCCTTTCCTCACCTCATTTGTCACCTCTGCAATTCGGCTGGAATTGACATAGAGGAAGACATCCTCATTGATGAGGATAAGCCCATCACTAAGAAAAGGATGGAGCAAACAAGAGATCATGGACCTCAACAAGAGCATGAGGAAATTCCTCACCATGAAATCCCTGAGATACCTCAGGGGATGCACTTTCCTCTATAGAACTATTGGGAGCAAATCAACACTTCCCTAGGAGAATTAAGCTCCAACATGGGACAACTAAGGATGGAGCACCAAGAGCACTTCATCATCCTCCATGAGATTAGAGAAGATCAAAGAGCTATGAGGGAGGAGCAACAAAGACAAGGAAGAGACATAGAGGAGCTCAAGAGAACCATTGGTTCCTCAAGAAGAGGAAGACGCCACCCTCACTAAGGTGGACCCGTTCCTTAATCTCCTTGTTCTTATTTTCCTGTTTTTCGGTTTTTGAGCCTTATGTTTTATTTATGTTTGTATCTTTACTATATGATCATTAGTGTTTAAATGTTTCTGCCTTAAAGCTATGAATGTCCTATGAATCCATCACCTCTCTTAAATGAAAAATGTTTTAATTACAAAAGAACAAGAAGCACATGGTTTCGAATTCATCCTTGAAACTAGTTTAATTATTTTGATGTGGTGACAATACTTTTTGTTTTCTGAATGAATGCTTGAATAGTGCATATGTCTTTTGATATTGTGGTTTATGAATGTTAAATATGTTGGCTCTTGAAAGAATGATGAAAAAGGATAAATGTTATTGATAATCTGAAAAATCATAAAATTGATTCTTGAAGCAAGAAAAAGCAGTGAATACAAAAGCTTATGAAAAAAAAAGAAAAAAAGAAAAGAAAAATGGCGAAAAAAAGAAAAAAAAAAAGAAAAAGCAAGCAAAAAAGCCAAAACCTCTTTAAACCAAAAGGCAAGAGCAAAAAGCCAATAGCCCTTAAAACCAAAAGGCAAGGGTAATAAAAAGGATCCAAGGCTTTGAGCATCAGTGGATAGGAGGGCCTAAAGGAATAAAATCCTGGTCTAAGCGGCTAAACCAAGCTATCCCTAACCATGTGCTTGTGGCATGAAGGTGTCAGGTAAAAACTTGAGACTGAGCGGTTAAAGTCAAGGTCCAAAACAAAAAAAAAAGAGTGTGCTTAAGAACCCTGGATACCTCTAATTGGGGACTTTAGCAAAGCTGAATCACAATCTGAAAAGGTTCACCCAATTATGTGTCTATGGCATTTATGTATCCGGTGATAATACTGGAAAACAAAGTGCTTAGGGCCACGGCCAAGACTCATAAAGTAGCTGTGTTCAAGAATCAACATACTGAACTAGGAGAATCAATAACACTACCTAAATTCTAAGTTCCTAAAGATGCCAATCATTCTGAACTTCAATAGATAAAGTGAGATGCCAAAACTATTCAAGAGGCAAAAAGCTGCTAGTCCCGCTCATCTGATTGGAGCTAAGCTTCATTGATATTTTGGAATTTATAGTATATTCTCTTCTTTTTATCCTATTTGATTTTCAGTTGCTTGGGGACAAGCAACAAATTAATTTTGGTGTTGTGATGAGCGGATAATTTATACGCTTCTTGCCATTGTTTTTACATAGTTTTTTCGTATGATTTAGTTAGTTTTTAGTATATTTTTATTAGTTTTTAAATAAAAATCACATTTCTGGAATTTACTATGAGTTTGTGTACTTTTTTGTGATTTTAGGTACTTTCTGGCTGAAATTGAGGGACTTGAGCAAAAATCAGATTCAGAGGTTGAAGAAGGACTGCAGATGCTGTTGGATTCTGACCTCCTTGCATTCAAAGTGGATTTTTTGGAGCTACCAGAGTCCAAATGGTGCGCTCTCAATTGCGTTGGAAAGTAGACATCCAGGGCTTTCCAGAAATATATAACAGTCCATACTTTGCTCGAGTTTAGATGACGCAAACTGGCGTTCAACGCCAGCTCTCTGCCCTATTCTGGAGTTAAACGCCAGAAACAGATTGCAAAGCAGAGTTAAACGCCAGAAACAGGTTACAAACTGGCGTTTATCTCCAAGGAAGACCTCTACATGTGAAAGCTTCAATGCTCAGCCCAAGCACACACCAGGATTTCTGCATCATTTACTCATTTATGTAACCCTAGTAACTAGTTTAGTATAAATAGAACTTTTTACTATCATGTTAAATAGGATCTTTTATCTTTGGATCATTTTGAGATCTCTAGACCTCCATGGAAGGCTGGCCACTCGGCCATGTCTACCCTATTTTCACTTATGTATTTTCAACGGTAGAGTTTCTACACACCATAGATTAAGGTGTGGAGCTCTGCTGTTCCTCATGAATTAATGCAAAGTACTATTGTTTTTCTATTCAATTCAAGCCTATTTCTTCTCTAAGATATTCATTCGCACACAAGAACATGATGAATGTGATGATTATGTGATGCTCATCATCATTCTCACTTATGAACGCGTGCCTAACAAACACTTCTGTTCTACATGCAAACAAGCTTGAATGCATATCTCTTAGCCTTCTGATCTACGATCAGAGTCTTCGTGGTATAGGCTAGAATTATTGGCGGCCATTCTTGAGATCTGGAAAGTGTAAACCTTGTCTGTGGTATTCCGAGTAGGATCTGGGAAGGGATGGCTGTGACGAGCTTCAAACTCGCGAGTGCTGGGCGTAGTGACAGACGCAAAAGGAATACTGAATCCTATTCCAGTATGATCGAGAACCGACAGATGATTAGCCATGCGGTGACAGCGCATCTTGGACCATTTTCACCGAGAGGATAGGAAGTAGCCATTGACAACGGTGATGCCCTACATAAAGCTTGCCATAGAAAGGAGTAAGAAGGGTTGAATGAAGGCGATAGGAAAGTAGAGAATCAGAGAACAAAGCATCTCTATACGCTTATCTGAAATTCTCACCAATGAATTACATAAGTATCTCTATCTTTATTTCATGTTTTATTTATCTTTTAATTATTAAAACTCTATGACCATTTGAATCCGCCTGACTGAGATTTACAAGGTGACCATAGCTTGCTTCAAGCCGACAATCTCTGTGGGATCGACCCTTACTCACGTAAGGTTTATTACTTGGACGACCCAGTGCACTTGCTGGTTAGTTGTGCGAAGTTGTGATAAAGAACTAAGATTATGAACGTGCGTATTAAGTTTTTAGCGCCGTTACCAAGGAATGAACGATCATGATTTCGTGCACCAAGGAGCGATCATAAAACGTTGTGGGTAGCCGCTAGAGTGTTATCTTCTTGGAGACTTGGACATTCGTCCGTGTAGTGGGAGTAGCATGAGCAAATGCCACAAACTTTTTGGGGGACCAATTGTTGACATTGTTGGTTTTGAGGAGGTAGTGGTTGTTGGGATGAAGGTTGTTGTTGATTCACTTGGAGTTTCTTTAGAAGGCTTGTTATCTCACACAAGGTCTTAGTAAGGGTAGCGGTCACACCACTAGAAGAAACTTCATTCACGGCCTTTGGACGGTTGACTCTCTGTCTAGCATGTTGAGTGGACTCGGCCAAGTCGGTAATGAGTTGCCATGCCTCCTCCGCTATTCTATACTTTGACAAAGAACTGTTGCTTGAAGCATCCAACAAATTTTTATCTTGCTCCATCATGCCTTGGCACACATAGCTAAGCAAGACTTGAGTGTCAATCATGTGGTTGGGACATGAATCAAGGAGTTTACGAAACCGTTCCCAATATTCATATAAGGTTTCCATCTCGCCTTGTACAATACATGAGATCTCCTTGCTTAGCTTGTCCGTCATTTTCACGGGCATGAATTTATCAAGGAATTCTCTTCTAAGCAAGTCCCAATCGGATACAACATCACTAGGTAAGGTATAGAACCACTCCTTGGCTCTTCCCTCAAGAGAGAAAGGGAAAGTAAACAACCATATAGCCACTTCATCGGATCCTACCCGCCTAGTAGTCGACCATACACCATGAAAGTTGATGAGCGGATAATTTATATGCTTTTTGGCATTGTTTTTAGTATGTTTTTAGCATGTTTTAGTTAGTTTTTATTATATTTTTATTATTTTTTATTTAAAATTCACTTTTCTGGACTTTACTATGATTTTGTGTGTTTTTCTGTGATTTCAGGTATTTTCTGGCTGAAATTGAGGGACCTGAGCAAAAATCTGATTCAGAGGCTGAAAAAGGACTGCAGATGCTGTTGGACTCTGACCTCCCTGCACTCGAAGTGGATTTTCTGGAGCTACAGAAGCCCAATTGGTGCACTCTCAATTGCGTTGGAAAGTCGACATCCTGGGCTTTCCAGCAATGTATAATAGTCCATACTTTGTCTGAGATTTGATGGCCCAAACCGGCGTTCAAAGTCAGCTCAAGAATTCCGAGCGTTAAACGCCGGAACTGGCACCAAAGTGGGAGTTAAACGCCCAAACTGGCACAAAAGCTGGCGTTTAACTCCAGGAAAAGTCTCTACACGAAAATGCTTCAATGCTCAGCCCAAGCACACACCAAGTGGGCCCAGAAGTGGATATTTACGTCATTTACTCATTTTTTGTAAACCCTAAGCTACTAGTTCTCTATAAATAGGACCTCTTGCTATTACACACACACAGACACCTTTCATATACTTTCATAGTTCTTTTCACGTTTTGTGGCTAGCCTCCTGGCCATGCCTAGACCATGTTCTTATGTATTTTCAACGGTGGAGTCTCTACACACCATAGATTAAGGTGTGGAGCTCTGCTGTACCTCGAGTATTAATGCAATTACTATTGTTCTTCTATTCAATTCAGCTTGTTCTTGTTCTAAGATATCACTTGTTCTTCAACTTGATGAATGTGATGATCCATGACACTCATCATCATTCTCACCTATGAACGTGTGCCTGACAACCACCTCCGTTCTACCTTCGATTGAGTGTTTATCTCTTGGATTCCTTAATCAGAATCTTCGTGGTATAAGCTAGAATTGATGGCGGCATTCTTGAGAATCCGGAAGGTCTAAACCTTGTCTATGGTATTCTGAGTAGGATTCAAGGATTGAATGACTGTGACGAGCTTCAAACTCGTGATTGTAGGGCGTTAGTGACAGACGCAAAAGAATCACTGGATTCTATTCTGACATGATCGAGAACCGACAGATGAATAGCCGTGCCGTGACAGGGTGCGTTGAACATTTTCACTGAGAGGACGAGATTGTAGCCACTGACAACGGTGATGCCCAACATACAGCTTGCCATGGAAAGGAGTAAGAAGGATTGGATGAAGACAGTAGGAAAGCAGAGAGACGGAAGGGACAAAGCATCTTCATACGCTTATCTGAAATTCTCACCAATGAATTACATAAGTATCTCTATCTTTATTTTATGTTTTATTTATCTTTTAATCATTCATCCTCCATAACCATTTGAATCCGCCTGACTGAGATTTACAAGATGACCATAGCTTGCTTCATACCAACAATCTCCGTGGGATCGACAATTACTCACGTAAGGTTTATTACTTGGATGACCCAGTGCATTTGCTGGTTAGTTAAGCGAAGTTGTGATAAAGAGTTGAGATTACAATTGAGCGTACCATGTTGATGGCGTCATTGATGATCATAATTTCGTGCACCAAGTTTTTGGCGCCGTTGCCGGGGATTGTTCGAGTTTGGACAACTGACGGTTCATCTTGTTGCTTAGATTAGGTATTTTTCAGAATTTTTAAGAATGAATTCTAGAGTTTCAAGGTGATGTTCCCACCATCATACAAGCTGATTGATTCTCATTAATTTAGCTATTGAATGTAATGTCCTGCTGAAGCTTGGTCAAACATGTATAATCTTTTTAGACTGAAGCTTTAGACTAACATTGCATGATTCCTGGAATTCTTATTAAAAGTTTTGATTCTCTTTATTTTCTTTTTCATATATGTTTCAAAAGTCACAAAAAAAATGTATAAAACCATAAAAAACCAAAAATAATTTCTGAGTCTAGTATTAATTTTTAAGTTTGGTGTCAATTGCATGTTTCTGTTCTTCTTGCATTTTTCAAATTCATGCATGTTCTTCATTGATCTTCAAGTTGTTCTTGATGACTTCATTGCTTTGATCTTCAAATTCTCTTGTTTTGTATGTTTTGTTGTTTCTCATATGCATTCTCAATTTGTTAGTGTCTCTTATATGAAAATTTTTAAGCTTGGTGTCCTGCATGCATTGTTTATTTGATCTTAGTTGCATTTTTATTGTTTCTCATCATCAAAAAAATTCAAAAATATTCTTAAAACTATGTCTTTTCAAGTCAATAACACAGAGAATTGAAGATTCAGAACAGTCAGCAGAGGAATCAAACAGAAAAAGCTGGGCATTCAAAACGCCTAGTGAAGAAGGAAAACTGGCGTTTAAATGCCAGCCAGGGTACCTAGCTGGGCGTTTAACGCCCAAAAGGGTAGCATTTTGGGTGTTAAACGCCAGAATGGATACCATTCTGGGCGTTTAACGCCAGGATGACACAAGAGGGAAGATTTTGTTTTTAATGCACATTTTTTTAGGTCTTCAAAATTTTTCAAAATCAAATCTTTTTCAAATCATATCTTTTCAATCATATATTTTCAAAATCAATTTCTTTCCATTTTCAAAAAAATAATTGATAACAATTAATGATTTGATTCAAGAATTTCAAGTATGTTGCCTTTTCTGTTGAGAAAGGTTTAATGTTTGAATCATATCTTTTCTTGTTAGCCAAGTAATTAATTTTAAAAATCAAATCTTTTTAAAATTGTTTTTCAATCATATCTTTTTAAAACCATAACTTTTCAATCATATCTTCTTAATCACATCTTTTTCAAAATTTAATTTTCAATCATATCTTTTTGAATTATAAATTCAAAATATTTTTCAAAAAAATCACTTTATTTCTTTCCCAACTTCAAATTTTGAAAATCATTCATCAAGTTTTCAAAATTTTCTTTTAATTATTTCAAAATCTTTTTAATTTATTTTCGAAAATTCTTCCCCTCTTCTCACATCCTTCTATTTAAGGACTAACACTCCTCCATTATCAATAATTCGAATTTTATCTCTCTTGATAAGTTCGAATTCTTCTACCTCCTCCTTCTATTCTTCTTTTCCTCTGACACCTCAAGGAATCTCTATACTGTGACATAGAGGATTCCATATTTTCTTGCTCTATTTTCTTTCATATGAGCAGGAGCAAAGACAAAGGCATTCTTGTTGAGGCTGATCCTGAACCTGAAAGGACCTTAAAGCGAAAGCTAAGAGAAGCTAAGGCACAACTCTTTGTAGAGGACCTAACAGAAATCTTCAAACTAGAAGAAGACATGGCAGCCGAAAACAATCAACAATGCCAACAATGCAAGGAAGGTGCTTGGTGACTTTACTACACCTACTCCTGATTTCTATGGGAGAAGCATCTCAATCCCTGCCATTGGAGCAAACAACTTTGAGCTTAAGCCTCAATTAGTTTCTCTAATGCAACAAAATTGCAAGTTTCATGGACTTCCATTAGAAGATCCTCATCAGTTTTTAGCTGAATTCTTGCAAATCTGTGACACTGTCAAGACCAATGGGGTTGACCTTGAAGTCTATAGACTTATGCTATTCCCTTTTGCTGTGAGAGATAGAGCTAGGACATGGTTGGACTCACAACCTAAAGAAATCCTGAACTCTTGGGAAAAGCTAGTCAATGCCTTCTTGGCAAAGTTCTTTCCACCTCAAAAATTGAGTAAGCTTAGAGTGGAAGTCCAAACCTTCAGACAGAAGGAAAGTGAATCCCTCTATGAAGCTTGGGAAAGATACAAACAACTGATCAGAAAAGTGTCCTTCTGACATGCTTTCTGAATGGAGCATCATAGGTATCTTCTATGATGGTCTGTCTGAACTGTCCAAGATGTCATTGGACAGCTCTGCTGGAGGATCTCTTCATCTGAAGAAGATGCCTGCAGAAGCTCAAGAACTCATTGAAATGGTTGCAAATAACCAATTCATGTACACTTCTGAAAGGAATCCTGTGAATAATGGGACAATCAGAAGAAAGGAGTTCTTGAGATTGATACTCTGAATGCCATATTGCCTTAGAACAAGATATTGACTCAGCAAGTCAATATGATTTCTCAAAGTCTGTCTGGAATACAAGCTGCACCGGGCAGTACTAAGGACGCTTCATCTGAAGAAGAAGCTTATGATCCTGAGAACCCTTCAATGGAAGAGGTGAATTACATGGGTGAACCCTATGGAAACACCTATAATCCTTCATGGAGAAATCATCCTAATCTCTCATGGAAGGATTAACAGAGGCCTCAACAAGGCTTCAATAACAATAATGGTGGAAGAAACAGGTTTAGCAATGGCAAACCTTTTCCATCATCTTCTCAGCAGCAGACAGAGAATTCTAAGCAGAGCCACTCTGACTTAGCAACCATGGTCTCTGATCTAATTAAAACCACTCAGAGTTTCATGACTGAAACAAGGTCCTCCATTAGAAATTTGGAGGCACAAGTGGGTCAGCTGAGCAAGAAAGTTACTGAACTCCCTCCTAGTACTCTTCCAAGCAATACAGAAGAGAACCCAAAAGGAGAGTGCAAGGCCATAAACACAATCAACATGGCCGAATTTGGAGAGGAGGAAGAGGCAGTGATCGCCACTGAGGAAGACCTCAATGGACGTCCACTGGCCTCCAATGAGTTCCCTAATAAGGAACCATGGGAATCTGAGGCTCATAATGAGACCATATAGATTCCATTGGATTTACTTCTGCCATTCATGAGCTCTGATGAGTATTCTTCCTCTGAAAAGGATGAAGATGTTACTGAAGAGCAAGTTGCTAAGTACCTTGGAGCAATCATGAAGCTAAATGACAAGTTATTTGGTAATGAGACTTGGAAGGATGAACCCCCTTTGCTCACCAAAGAACTGGATGACTTGACTAGGCAGAAATTACCTCAAAAGAGACAGGATCCTGGGAAGTTCTCAATACCCTGTACCATAGGCACCATGACCTTTGAGAAGGCTCTATGTGACTTAGGGTCAAGCATAAACCTTATGCCTCTCTCTGTAATGGAGAAGCTAGGGATTATTGAGGTACAAGCTGCAAGAATCTCACTAGAGATGGCAGACAATTCAAGAAAACAAGCTTATGGACTTGTAGAGGATGTTTTGGTAAAGGTTGGAAACCACTACATCCCTGCTGATTTCATAGTCCTAGAGACTGGGAAGTGCATGGATAAATCCCTCATCCTTGGCAGAACCTTCCTAGCCACAGCAAAGGCTGTGATTGATGTTGACAGAGGAGAATTGATCATTCAAGTGAATGAAGACTCCCTTGTGTTTAAGGCTCAAGGATATCCCTCTGTAAACATGGAGAGGAAGCATGAAGAGCTTCTCTCAAAATAGAGTCAAACAGAGCCCCCACAGTCAAACTCTAAGTTTGGTGTTGGGAGGCCACAACCAAGCTCTAAGTTTGGTGTTGAACCCCCACATTCAAACTCTAAGTTTGGTGTTGGGAGGTTCCAACATTGCTCTGAACATCTGTGAGGCTCCATGAGAGCCCACTGTCAAGCTACTGACATTAAAGAAGCACTTGTTGGGAGGCAACCCAATGTTATATCTATCTATTTTCCATTGTTATTTTATGTTTTCTGTAGGTTGATGATCATGTGAAGTCACAAAAATAATTGAAAAAGCAAAAACAGCATGAAAAACAGAGAAAAAAACAGCACACCCTGGAGGAAAAGCTTGCTGGCGTTTAAATGCCAGTAAGGGCAGCAAATGGGCGTTTAACGCCCAGTATGGCACCATTCTAGGCGTTTAACGCTAGAAAGGGGCACCAGACTGGCGTTTAATGCCAGGAATGGGCAAGGAGCTGGTGTTAAATGCCAGAAAAGGGCAGCAGCCCGGCGTTTAACGCCAGAATTGGCAAAAAGGGCATTTTTGCACGCCACTCGGTGCAAGGATGAGCTATCCTTGACACCTCAGGATCTGTGGACCCCACAGGATCCCCACCTACCCCACCACTCTCTCTCTTCTTTACCCATTCACCAATCACCTCAATACATCTTCCCCAAAAAAACCCCTCACCTATCAAATCCCACCATTCTCTTCACCACTCACATCCATCCTTCATAAAACCCCACCTACCTCACCATCCAAATTCAAACCACTTTTCCTCCCAAACCCATCCATACTAGCCGAACCCTACACCCCTCTCAACTCCTATATAAATCCATCTTCACTTCTTCATTTTCACACAACCTCAACACCATTTCTCCCCCTTGGCCGAACCACAAAGCCTCCTCCATCTCCTCCATTTTTCTTCTTCTTCTGCTCTTTTCTTTCTTCTTTTGCTCGAGGACGAGCAAACCTTCTAAGTTTGGTGTGGTAAAATCATTTGCTTTTTGTTTTTCCATAACTATTTATGGCACCTAAGGCCGGAGAAACCTCTAGAAAGAGGAAAGGGAAGGCAAAAGCTTCCACCTCCGAGTCATGGGAGATGGAGAGATTCCTCTCAAGGGTGCATCAAGACCACTTCTATGAAGTTGTGGCCAAGAAGAAAGTGATCCCTGAGGTCCCTTTCAAAAGGGAAGCCGGTTCAACTAAAAAGGCATGACCTCAAGCCCATCACTAAGAAAAGGATGGAGAAAACAAGAGAACCTCATCAAGAGCATGAGGAAATTCCTCATCATGAAATCCCTGAGATACCTCAAGGGATACATCTTCCTCCACAAAACTATTGGGAGCAAATCAACACCTCCCTAGGAGAATTGAGTTCCAACATAGGACAACTAAGGGTGGAGCACCAAGAGCATTCCATCCTCCTCCATGAAATAAGAGAAGACCAAAGAACCATGAAAGAGGAGCAACAAAGGCAAGAAAGAGACATTGAGGAGCTCAAGCACTCCATAAGATCTTCAAGAGGAAGAACAAGCCGTTATCACTAAGGTGGACCCGTTCTTTAACTTCCTTGTTCTTTATTTTCTTGTTTTTCGAAAATTGTGCTTTATGTCTATTTATGTTTGTGTCTTTATTACACGATCATTAGTGTCTAAGTGTCTATGCCTTAAAGCTATGAAAATGAATACATCACCTTTCTTAAATGAAAAATGTTTTTAATTGAAAAAGAAAAAAGAAGTACATGAATTTTGAATTTTAAAATAGTTTAATTATTTTGATGTGGTGGCAATGCTATTGTTTTTCTGAATGAATGCTTGAACAGTGCATATTTTTTAATTTGATTGTTTATGAATGTTAAAATTGTTGGCTTTTGAAAGAATGATGGGAAAAGGAGAAATGTTATCTGATGATCTGAAAAATCATAAAATTGATTCTTGAAGCAAGAAAAAGCAATGAAAAGCTTGCAGAAAAAAAAAGCAAGCAGAAAAAGCCAATACCCCTTTAAACCAAAAGGCAAGGGTGATAAAAAGGATCCAAGGCTTTGAGCATCAGTGGATAGGAGGGCCCACAGGAATAAAATTCTGGCCTAAGCGGCTAAACCAAGCTGTCCCTAACCATGTGCTTGTGGCGTGAAGGTGTCAAGTGAAAACTTGAGACTGAGCGATTAAAGTCGAGGTCAAAAGCAAAAAGAAAAGTGTGCTTAAGAACCCTGGACACCTCTAATTGAGGACTCTAGCAAAGCTGAGTCACAATCTGAAAAGGTTCACCCAGTTATGTGTCTGTGGCATTTATGTATCCGATGGTAATACTGGAAAACAAAGTGCTTAGGGCCACGGCTAAGACTCATAAAGTAGCTGTGTTCAAGAATCAACATACTTAACTAGGAGAGTCAGTAACACTATCTGGATTCTGAGTTCCTATAGATGCCAATCATTCTAAACTTCAAAGGATAAAGTGAGATGCCAAAACTATTCAGAAGCAAAAAGCTAAAGGCCCCGCTCATCTAATTAATACTGATCTTCATAGATGTTTTTGGAATTCATTGTATTTTCTCTTCTTTTTATCCTATGTTATTTTCAGTTGCTTGGGGACAAGCAACAATTTAAGTTTGGTGTTGTGATGAGCGGATAATTTATACGCTTTTTGGCATTGTTTTTAGTATGTTTTTAGCATGTTTTAGTTAGTTTTTATTATATTTTTATTAGTTTTTATTTAAAATTCACTTTTCTGGACTTTACTATGAGTTTGTGTGTTTTTCTGTGATTTCAGGTATTTTCTGGCTGAAATTGAGGGACCTGAGCAAAAATCTGATTCAGAGGCTGAAAAAGGACTGCAGATGCTGTTGGATTCTGACCTCCCTGCACTCGAAGTGGATTTTCTGGAGCTACAGAAGCCCAATTGGCGCGCTCTCAATTGCGTTGGGAAGTAGACATCCTAGGCTTTTCAGAAATGTCTAATAATCCATACTTTGCCCGAGATTTGATGGCCCAAACCGGCTTTCAAAGTCAGCTCAAGAATTCCCAGCGTTAAACGCCGGAACTGGCACCAAAGTGGGAGTTAAATGCCCAAACTGGCACAAAAGCTGGCGTTTAACTCCAGGAAAAGTCTCTACACGAAAATGCTTCAATGCTCAGCCCAAGCACACACCAAGTTGGCCTGAAAGTGGATATTTACGTCATTTACTCATTTTTTGTAAACCCTAAGCTACTAGTTCTCTATAAATAGGACCTTTTGCTATTACACACACACAAACACCTTTCATATACTTTCATAGTTCTTTTCACGTTTTGGGGCTGGCCTCATGGCCATGCCTAGACCATGTTCTTATGTATTTTCAACGGTGGAGTCTCTACACACCATAGATTAAGGTGTGGAGCTCTGCTGTACCTCGAGTATTAATGCAATTATTATTGTTCTTCTATTCAATTCAGCTTGTTCTTGTTCTAAGATATCACTTGTTCTTCAACTTGATGAATGTGATGATCCGTGACACTCATCATTATTCTCACCTATGAACGTGTGCCTGACAACCACCTCCGTTCTACCTTCGATTGAGTGTTTATCTCTTGGATTCCTTAATCAGAATCTTCGTGGTATAAGCTAGAATTAATGGCGGCATTCTTGAGAATCCGGAAGGTCTAAACCTTGTCTGTGGTATTCTGAGTAGGATTCAAGGATTGAATGACTGTGACGAGCTTCAAACTCATGATTGTGGGGCGTTAGTGACAGACGCAAAAGAATCACTGGATTCTATTCTGACATCATCGAGAACCGACAAATGAATAGCCGTGCCGTGACAGGGTACGTTGAACATTTTCACTGAGAGGACGGGATTGTAGCCACTGACAATGGTGATGCCCAACATACAGCTTGCCATGGAAAGGAGTAAGAAGGATTGGATGAAGACAGTAGGAAAGCAGAGAGACGGAAGGGACAAAGCATCTTCATACGCTTATCTGAAATTCTCACCAATGAATTACATAAGTATCTCTATCTTTATTTTATGTTTTATTTATCTTTTAATCATTCATCCTCCATAACCATTTGAATCCGCCTGACTTAGATTTACAAGATGACCATAGCTTGCTTCATACCAACAATCTCCGTGGGATCGACCCTTACTCACGTAAGGTTTATTACTTGGACGACCCAGTGCACTTGCTGGTTAGTTGTGCGAAGGTGTGATAAAGAGTTGAGATTACAATTGAGCGTACCATGTTGATGGCGCCATTGATGATCACAATTTCGCCATACCAAAAGTCCTTGAGGTGTCTAATTGGATCTTGTGCGGGAAGACCATGGAACTTTGGTAAGAGATTGATGAGAGCGGTCCTGAGTTCAGAGTTTGCATTCAAGTTGGGATGAAACACATGTAGAGGTTGGAGAACAAAATCTGGTGCACCCCTTTCCTTGAGAGTAACTCTCCTTGGAGCAGCCATGTTGTCAAAACCTAGATCAAAAGAAGAACTATTAGTAGTATCAACGGAAGAGTAATTAGTACCTTCGTTGGATGACGATGATATGTTTGGTGAATTAGTAAAAACTTTTTCACCTTCCTCAAAGACTAACCGCCTCCGAGCTTGCCAAATATGAAGCAAAGTTCTCTCAATTTCCGAATCAAGTGGTGCTAAGCTCGGATTTGGTAGTGAACGCGTCATACAATGAAGGAGATAAAAAGCTCATGACATCAATTGGTATCTAAGCAAAGTCTAATCCTATGTAACAATCAAACAAACAATCAATCAAGAGAGAAATGCAAATATTCACATATTAACATATTCACACTAACCAATAGAATGGCACACATAAGCAATTCCCCCGCAACGGCGCCATTTTGATGAACGGAAATATTCTTATGCCGGTTAGAGACTAGTAATGAATCCGATCGTGAGTATAGTCTAACCAACACGCGAATACCGCATCAAACAATCCTAAAATCTACGACCGAGAGTATTAATCCCAGGTCGTTCTCCCTAGAAATTGCTTTAGAATGTACATCATTGATTAGGAAAACTTTTATGGTTTTGAGAGTTGGTGCAAGAATTCAAGCTAGCAAAGCAAACAACAATTAATTGAGATAAAAGCCTTGGCTAAGGGTAAGCGTTGGAAGTTCCATCATTATAGTTTTCCTCAATTATGATAAGAGTTGATTATTACTTCACTTAGTTAACCCCCTAACAATGGAGGAAAGTAAAGTGAGAGTAACTAACTTGAGTCACAAGTCCTAGCCTCACCCTAGGGAAGTCTAGCTTTAGTGCACTCCAAGTCAATTAGCAACTTCTTAATTCATAATCTACAATTGATATCCGCTATTCAAGTGTCTCCAATAACCCAACCCCTAAGCCAAGTAAGAGAATTCTACTCCATAGCTAGGGTTGTCATTATCACAAACAATTGGTAGGTAATCATAGAAAACATGATGTAATTGAGAGAAGAGAATTGAATTAAAGCTATCTAATCTAAACAATCATCAATCAATCAAACAATTGAATGAAACCTCAATTCATTAATCCAAATTCAAAGTAACAAAGTCAACCAAATCTAGATCTAAGAAATTGAATCAAAAGAGCATCAATTAAGAGTAGAAGAAGAGTAGATCTACAACTTGTACCAAAACAAAAGTGAATTAGCAATGGATCTCACCAAGAAATCAAAGGAACTTGCAATGGAGGAAGTGAAAACCTAGAGGGAAGTTGGAGTTTCTCTCTCTAAAAACAAAATGTAACTAACTTCCTAAAATATCTAGAATTATGACTAAATTGTCCCAACACTCCTAATCCTTGGTCTTTTTAAGCTTTTCCCTCCAAAATCTGCTCCAAAACAGGGCCTGGGAACCCCTTGAAATCGCTGGGCACGTGTTCCATTTAAAAAAATCATGTGCGTACATCGACGCTTACGCGCACTGCACACGTACGCGTCCCTGGGGTCTTCTGCGATCTGCGCGCAGGCGTAAGGTGCGCATGAGCGTCATAAGGGGTATGGTCCAGCCATATAGGTGCGCCGGCTCCTCGCTCGGCTCCACTGCGCTGGCTCTGGATGAGCACATCCACGCGTACGCGTATGGTGCGCATGCGCGTGCATGTCCAAACTCCAATTCTTTGATTTGTTCCATGCTCCTTCCATTCATGCATGCTTCCTTCATTCCTCTTAGCCATTTTTGCCCTATAACTTCTGAAATCACTTAACAAACGGATCAAGACATCTAATGGTAATAGAGGAAGATTACAATATCTCAATTTTGATGCAAAAGAATCATATTTTCATCTATGAGGTAAAATGGGAAAGAGACACAAAATCATGCAATTTTATATGGATAAGTGTGGAAGATCATTGATAAAACCCTTAGATTCTATGCATGATAAACCCTAAAAACGGGGTTTATCAACAGCCTGCCATAGAATAAACCTTTCATGGTTGAAGAAGACAGTAAGACCGGATTAATCCAGAAGAACAAAGCATCTCCAAGCCTTAACCACCTTCTTATCATTGCAAATAGGTCAACCTAGTTTAGATCTCTTTATTCTCTTTTATGCATTTGAACAAATCCAACAACTCTTCTATCCGCCTGACTAAGATCTACAAGATAACCATAGCTTGCTTCAAACTACAATCCTCGTGGGATCGACCCTGACTCGCTCAGGTATTACTTAGATGACCCAGTGCAATTGCTGGTTCAGTTATACGAAGTGTGGGAATTCGTGCACTAAGCTTTTGGCGCCGTTGCCGAGGATTGTTCGAGTTTGGACAACTGACAGATTATCTTGTTGGTTAGATTAGGTATTGTTTTTAATTTTGGTTGAGTCTTTTATTCTCTTCTTTTTTTTTCGGAAAAAATTCAAAAAAAAATTTCAAAAACCTTTTCTTTTCTTTATTTAATCTTTATTTTTGGTTTGAGTCTTTTATTTGTGTTCTTGGTTGAATTTTTGAATTTCTTTGAGTCTTTCTAAAAATTTTCAAAATTTGTGTCTTTTGTTTGAGTCTTGTGTCAATCTTTAAGTTTGGTGTCTTCTTGAGTCTTTTCTTTATAATCTTCGAAAATTGTGTCTTTGGTTTTCAAAATTTTTAAATTTGGTATCTTTTGCATGTTCTTGTTTTCATTGAATTCTTTGAGTTTTGTTCTTGGTGTTCTTCTTGATCTTCAAAGTTTTCTTATTTTTCTTTTTGTTTTGATCTTAAAATTTTTTTAGTTTGGTGTCTCTTTGTGTTTTTCTTTGCAATTTTAAAAAATTTAGTGTCTTAGATCTAAAAATTTTAAGTTTGGTGTCTTTTTGTTGTTTTTCTCCCTCTTCATTAAATTCAAAAAAATATCTTTTCTATCTTCATTTTAAAAACTATTTTCAAAAATTCAAACATATTTTTCAAATTTTAATTTCAAAATCATTATTTTATCTTATCTTAGTTTTAAATTTTAAAATTCAAATCTTTTCAAAATTAAATTTCAAAAATCATATCTTTTCAAATATTTATCTTATCTTGTTTCAAAATTCAAAATTTAAAATTTAAAAATTTAAAATTCAAATTTTCAAAATCTTATATTATCTTATTTCAAATTTCAGAAACAAATCTTTTTCAAAAATTAAATTTCAAATCTTATCTTTTTCAAAATCTTTTTCAAATCTTTTCAAATTCTCAAATCATCTTTTCTAATTTCAAATTTTAAAATCAAATCTTTTTCAAATCTTTCAATTTCTTATCTTATCTTTTCTAATTTTAAATTTTAAATTCAAATCTTTTCTAATCTTCTATCTTATCTTGTTTTAAAATCTTTTCTTAATTAGTTACTTATTTCTCTTTCTTCTTTTTCAAAAATTCATCAATTAATTTTCAATTCATTTTTTAATTGACCTTAATTTTTTAATTTAATTAATAAATAAAATAAAAAAATATTTTAACTCTTGTTTCTCTTTTTACTTTTGATTTTTGAAATTCCTCATCTTTTTATTCGAATTCTTCTTCTCCTTCTTCTATCTTCATTCTTCTTTCTCTCCTTCTTCACATCTCACTGGGAGTTCTCTGCCCTCTGGCATAGAAGCTTCTTTTCTTGGTGTATCGGTGGTTTCTTGTTTATGACTAGGAACAGGAATAAAGAGCCTCTCTTTAATCTTGATCCTGAACCTGAGAGGACTTTAAGGAGGAGCTTACAACAAGTTAAAGCCCAACACTCCGGAAGAAACCTCTCAGAAAATTTTGAACAGGAAGCAGACAACATGGTAGCCAAACCTAATCATGAAGGAGAAGCAAGAAATGTTCTTGGTGCTTACACTAAGCCAACCTTTGACTTCTATGGCAGAAGTATCTCTATAAATGCCATTGGAGTTAACAACTTTGAGCTGAAACCTCAACTGGTGACCTTAGTTCAACAGAACTGCCAGTACCATGGACTTCCACAGGAAGATCCAAACAAATTCTTATCTAACTTCTTGCAGATATGTGATACAGTCAAGACCAATGGAGTGAGTCCTGAGGTCTATAAACTTACGCTCTTTCTTTTTGCTGTAAGAGACAGAGCTAGATTGTGGTTAGATTCTCAACCTAAAGAGAGTCTTGACACATGGGAGAAGGTAGTCAATGCATTCTTGACCAAGTTCTTACCACCTCAAAAGTTGAGCAGTCTTAGGGTGGAAGTTCAAACCTTCAAACAAAAAGTAGGTGAATCCCTCTATGAAGCTTAGGAGAGGTACAAGCAACTTATCAGAAGATGTCCTCCCAACATGATCTCAGACTGGACCACATTAGACATCTTCTATGATGGCCTTTCTAAGATATCCAAGATGTCACTAGAGAACTCTACTGGTGGATCATTCTACTAGAAGAAAATGCCTGAAGAAGCAAGAGAACTCATTGACATGGTTGCAAACAACCAATTTATATACACTTCTGAAAGAAACCCTGTAAGTAATGGGGTACTTCAGAACAAGATCTTGACCCAGCAAGTCAATATTATCTCTCAGCATTTGACTGGAATGCAAGCTGCAGCTGGTAGCACTCAAGAAGCTTCTTCTAAAGTAGAAGCTTATGATCCTGACCAACCCAACGTGGAAGAGGTGAATTACACGGGAGAACCCTATGGAGACACCTACAATCCCTTATGGAGGAATCATCCTAACCTTTCATGGACGGATCAACAGAAGCCTCAGCAATGCTTTAACAAAAATTAAGGTGGAAGGAACCATAATAGGTTCAACAACAAACCACTATTCCCATATTCTCAAGGGAATATGGAGACTCCTAAGTAGAGCTTTTCTGACTTAGTCACTATAGTCTCCAACCTCTTTAAGACCACTCATAGTTTCATTATTGAAACAAGAGCCTCCATCAGAAATTTGGAGGTACAAGTTGGTTAGCTGAGCAAGAGGATCCCTAAGACTTATCCTGACACTCTTCCTAGTAACATTGAAGTGAACCCAAGAGAAGAGTGCAAGGCCATCACCACAGAGGCTGAGGCCAAATCTAAAGAGACTGAGAAGGCATTGAACACCAGTGAGGAAGAACTCACTGGGCATTCAATGCCCAAAATGGCTAAGAGCCTGCCGCTGAACGCCTTCCTCATTGGGCGTTCAACGCCCATTCTGGGACCAGAGCTAGCGCTGAACGCCAGTAAAGAAGCCTTCACTAGGCATTGAACGCCCAAACAGACAGGTAAGCTGGCGTTGAACGCCAGCAATGACACCCCTACTGGGCGTTCAATGCCCAAAAAAGTAAGGAAACTGGCGTTTAACGCCAGTAAAGGCACACATGATGGGCGTTCAACACTCAAAGAGCCACCAGAGCTGGTGTTGAATGCGAGTAATGGCACACCTCCCAATTGTTCCTTACCTACTGAAGTTATCCACATCCAAGAACTAAAGGAAGCCAAGGCTCATGTAGACACCATAGAGGTTCCTTTGCAAGCACTCTTACAGTGCATAAGTTTTGATGAATACTCATCCTCTGATGTGGATGAGGACACTAGGGAAGAGCAAGTTGCTCGGTCCTAGGAGCTCTCATGAAGCTGAATGCCAAGTTATTTGGTACAAAGCCTTTGGAGGAAGAACCTCCGCTGATTACCAAGGAGCTAAATAATTTGGTTCTGCAAAAGCTGCCTCAGAAGCTTCCGGATCCCGGACGATTCCTAATTGCTTGCACCATAGGCACCATGACCTTTGAGAAGGCTCTGTGTAACCTAGGGTCAAGCATAAACCTCATGCCACTCTCTGTAATGGATAAGCTGGGAATCTTTGAGTTATGAGCTACAAACATCTCATTAGAGATGGGAGACAAGTCAATGAAGAAGCCATATGGCTTAGTAAAGGATGTCTTGGTGAAGGTTGAAGACCACTACATCCCTGCAAACTTAATAGTCTTGGATACTGGGGAAGAAGAGGATGACTCTGTCATCCTTGGAAGACCTTTCCTAACCATTGCCAATGCTATCATTGATGTAGCTAAGGGAGAACTGACTCTACTACTAGGGGAAGATCACATCTTATTCAAGATGCCTCATCTCAACTCTCCCTCTGAAAAAAGAGAGATAACTGTGTAACACTTAGTGTTCCAACCACCTCTTTCAGTGCAGAGCTATATTAAGCCCCCAAATATCAATTCTAAGTTTCGTGTTGGGCAGCCATTTACAAGCATTGAGAACAAAGGTACTGGAAAGAAAGTACCAAAAGGCAAGAGGGACAAGAAAGTCCCCACTGAAGGCCTCCCACCTGGCATGAGAGTTGTCTTCACCAAGAAACCAGTCATACCACAAAAAGTGAGTCGTGTCCTGTCTCTAAAGCATGTGGAGCTCATTCATGAGAAGACGGGTAGAAAGTTCACTATAAAGGGCGAAATTCTGAGCTCATACTCACCTCCGTAAGGAGCTAACCGTCAAGTTAATGACGTTAAAGAAGCGCTTGTTAGGAGGCAACCCAACCCTAATTAGTTATTTTTATTTCTTTTAATTTCTTTTTCTTTGAGTTATTTCTTTAGGTTCATGATCATATACAACAGTCAGAACAGAGACAGAAATGTTCAGCAGTAAAAACAGAACACTCTGGATGGAGTGTTGCTAGCATTGAACGCCAGCCAGGGAGCAAGCCTTGGGCATTCAAACGCCAATGCAGAGGGCAAGGAATCTGAATTCCGTAGTCTCTCAGGACCAGTAGGTCCCACACTCTACCTAAACCACTTATTCTCTCTTCTTTTCCATACACTCTTCCCTATAAACCCTAGCGCACCCCTATAAATTCCCCTCATTCTAACCCTTCATACATACACCATTCATACACATAAAATTCCCCTTGGCCGAAATCACTCTCTCCCTCCATCACCATATTTTTTCTTCTTCTTCTACTCCATTCATCTCTTTTCTGTATTTTTGCTCGAGGACAAGCAAAGCTTTTAAGTTTGGTGTGGGAAAAGCGTTGCTTTTTGCTTTTCATTACCACTTGTAGCACCCAAGGTTGGAGAATCCTCTAGAAAGAGGAAAGGATAGGCCATAGCCACCACCTCTAAATCTTGGGAGATGGAGAGATTTATCACTAAAGCCCACCAAGACCACTTCTATGAGTGTCTAGAAATCCGAAGAGAGATCCAGAGAAGAGGTTGGAAAGTCCTAACCAATCCCATCCAAGAGGTTAGGATCTTAATAGTGCAAGAGTTCTATGCTAATGCATGGGTCACAAAAAACCATGACATTAGTCTGAACCCAAATCCTAAGAATTGGAGCACCATGGTCCGAGGAAGAATCTTGGACTTCAGTCCAAAAAGTGTGAGGTTGGCGTTCAACTTGCCTTTGATGTAAGGAGACCCGCATCCTTACACTAGAAGGGTCAGCTTTGATCAAAGACTGGATTAAGTGCTCTCAGACATCTGTGTGGAAGGAGCATAGTGGAAAAGGGATTCTCAAGGCAAGCCTATTCAATTGAGAAGGCCTGACCTGAAGCCCATAGCTAGAGGATGGTTTGAATTCATCCAACGCTTTATCATCCCCACTAGCAACCAGTGCAAAGTGACCATATACCGAGCCATCATGATCCATTGCATCATGCTCAGAGAGGAGGTAGAATTACATGAGGTGATACCTCAAGAATTGTAAAAAGTGGCGAACAAACCCTCCACCAAGGCAAGGTTAGCTTTCCCTCATCTTATATGTCACCTATGCAATTTAGTTGGAATTGTCATAGATGGTGACATTCCTATTAAGGAGGACAAGCCCATTACTATGGAGCACACTAGAGAGCCAACACATGAACCTTAATATGAGCATGTGGAGCCACCTCAACATGAGATCCCTGAGATGCCTTAAGGGATGTATTTTCCTCCTTAAAGCTATTGGGATCGATGGCACACTTCTCTTGGAGAACTAAGCACTAACATGGATTAGTTGAGGATGGAACATCAGGAACATTCCACAAGCCTCCATCAAATAAGAGAAGATCAAAAAGCCATGAGGGAAGAACAAAGAGTTATGAGGGAAGAACAACAAAGACAAGGGCATGACATTGAAGAGATCAAACACTACATTGGATCCTCAAGGAGGAGTACCAGTCGCCACCATTAAGGTGGATTCGTTCTCTTAATCCCCTTTCTATGTTATTTTTTTTGTTTTCTATTATGTTTTACTGTCTGTTCTCTTATTCGTATTGCATGATGATTTTCATTTATGTCTTAAAGTTATAAAATAATCCATATATATCTCACCAAACTTAAAAGAAAATTTTATTTGAAAAGAATTGAGAGATACATGAATTTTGAGTTTTATAATAAGAAAAGTCAATTATTTTGATGTGGTGGCACTACTTTTGTTTTCTGAATGTATGAATGAATAGTGCATATTTGAAATTGGAATTATGAATGTGGCTCTTGAAAGAATGATGAAAAAAGAGAAGTATTATTGGTAATATGAAAAATCCTAAAATTGATTATTGAAGCAAGAAAAAGCAGCAAAAAGAAAAAGAAAAAGCATGTTGCAAAAGAAAAAAAAAAAGATATATGTACATGCATGCAAAAAAAAAATACAAAGCATAAAAAGCCAATAACACTTTAAACCAAAAGTCAAGGGTAAAAGGATCCAAGGCTTTGAGCATCAATGGTTAGGAGGGCCTAAAGGAAACAAAACCCTGGCCTAAGCGGCTCAACCAAGCTGTCCCTAACCATGTGCTTGTGGTGTGAAGGTGTCAAGTGAAAAGCTTGAGACTGAGTAGTTAAAGTCGTGATCCAAAGCAAAAAGAGTGTTCTAGAGAAAGAAGCTTTCTCTTCTCTCTAGAATTAGGATTAGGGTTAGATTAGAATTTCTTAGATCTAGGCTATAATTCTTGTATTCATCTACTTTTCTTTTCAATTCCTTGTTGTTACATCTTGTTCTTTCATTCTCTTATTGTGATCTCCTTTAATTTGCATACCTTGTTGTAGATGCACTCTTGTTCCTTTTATTTTCTTTCAATACAATTTGAGGTAATTCATGTTAATTGTTCTTTCTTTGATTGTTGTTGTTAATTCTTTGCAATTAGTAGTTGTTAGATTTTATTCTTGTTGTCAATTTACTATGCTTTCCTTTTATGCCTTCCAAGTGTTTGACAAAATGCTTGGAAGGATGTTAGAGTAGAATGTTATGTTCTTGGCTTGGGAAGGTAACTTAGGAATTCTTGAGTTACTAATGTCCAAGAGATTGATAGTTGGTAGCCATTGACTCTAGCTCTCATTAATTCAATTAGTGAATAGCTAGGACTTATGGACTTGGATTGATATAGCTCATTTAACTTTCCTTTACTTGTTAGAGGATGATTTAATGGGATTGATCCTTGCAATTATCATGTTGTGGTTAGTGATAAGGATAGAGATCTTTGACCACCAAACCTTGCCAAAATCTTTTTATCATTTGAATTTCATTGCCATTTACTTTTCTTGTTTCTTACTCAAAACCCCAAAATATACATGTCCAAAACCAATAACAAGAACACTTCCCTGAAATTCCTTTGAGAGACGACCTGAGGTTTAAATACTTCGGTGATTAGTTTTATTAGGGGTTTGTACTTGTGACAATCAAATTTTTGTATGAAAGCATTATTGTTGGTTTAGAAACTATACTTAGAACGAGATCTTATTTGTGAAATTATTTACCATCAATAAATCGTTCATCAAAATGACCCCGTTGCCAGGAAATTGCAATGGTGTTATGTTATTGGTTATTGTATATATGTGAATATTGTGAATAGCTTGATTTTTGGATTGCTTGTTAGTTTTGCTAGTCTTTGCTTGCTAGCTTTTGTTTCTTATTTTCTCTTTTTCATCATGAATTCTCACTTTGATTATGAGTTTGGTTCTACCTATGTTGTAGGAAATGGAAGCTTCAAGGAGGATGTGTATCATGGATAGGATACTCAAAGGTGGGAGAAGCCATATGTATATGATCTATCCTCTTAGCAACAACCCCCACCGATGGACTATAAATAAGAGCCATTCCATGATGCATAGCAATCCAATGTCTATGGTAAATCTCCTTGTGATTTTCAAGAACCACCACCATATGCCTACCAGCCATATCTTCAACATAGCCATCTACCATACTCACAAGCCTCTTTTCACCAAACACCTCCATATGACTCTAGTCCATATCCACCATACCAACCACCTTTTGAACCATATGAGGTATATATGGAACCACCATTCCAATATCAATACTCCCAAGAACCACCTCAATATACACTACCACATCCTTATCATAATGAACTACCTTCCTACCATGAACCCTCTCTCCAAAATAATGAACCCTCCTATCCACCCTAAGCCCCAATGGATGATTCTCTCACTTTGTTACTTCAAGGGCAAAGGAAAATGCAAAGGGAGACACTATAATTTGTGGCTACCTTGACCGACGTAGTAAGCCGACTAGCCTCCTAATGCTTGAAGACTTAAAGCACTCCCAAGGTCGCATGTGGAGATTCAATTGAAGAGTAAAGCATGAAGAAGAGATTGGAAACTCCGGTGGAGCTAACCGTCAAGTTAATGACGTTAAAGAAGTGCTTGTTGGGAGGCAACCCAACCCTAATTAGTTATTTTTATTTCTTTTAATTTCTTTTTCTTTAAGTTATTTCTTTAGGTTCATGATCATATACAGTAGTCAGAACAGAGACAGAAATGTTCAGCAGTGAACATAGAACACTCTGGATGGAGTGTTGCTAGCATTGAACGCCAGCCAGAGAGCAGGCCTTGGGCATTCAAACGCCAATGCAGAGGGCAAGGAATCTGAATTCCCTAGTCTCTTAGGACCAGTGGGTCCCACACTCTACCTAAACCACTTAATCTCTCTTCTTTTCCATACACTCTTCCCTATAAACCCTAGCCCACCCCTATAAATTCTCCCCATTCTAACCCTTCATACACATAAAATCCCCCTTGGCCAAAATCACTCTCTCCCTCCATCACCATATTTTTTCTTCTTCTTCTACTCCATTCTTCTATTTTCTGTATTTTTGCACGAGGACAATCAAAGCTTTTAAGTTTGGTGTGGAAAAAGCGTTGCTTTTTGCTTTTTATTACCACTTATGGCACCCAAGATTGGAGAATCCTCTAGAAAGAGGAAAAGATAGGCCATAGCCACCACCTCCAAATCTTGGGAGATGGAGAGATTCATCACTAAAGCCCACCAAGACCACTTCTATGAAGTAGTGGTAGAGAAGAAGGTGATCCCTGAGGTCCCTTTCAGGCTTAAGAAGAATGAGTGCCTGGAAATCCGAAGAGAGATCCAGAGAAGAGGTTGGGAAGTCCTAACCAATCCCATCCAAGAGGTAGGTATCTTAATAGTGTAAGAGTTCTATGCTAATGCATGGGTCACGAAAAACCATGACATTAGTGTGAACCCAAATCCTAAGAATTGGAGCACCATGGTCCGAGGAAGAATCTTGGACTTCAGTCCAGAAAGTGTGAGGTTGGCGTTCAACTTGCCTTTGATGTAAGGAGACCCGCATCCTTACACTAGAAGGGTCAGCTTTGATCAAAGACTGGATTAAGTGCTCTCAGACATCTTGTGGAAGGAGCACAGTGGAAAAGGGATTCTCAAGGCAAGCCTATTCAACTGAGAAGGCCTGACCTCAAGCCCATAGCTAGAGGATGGTTTGAATTCATCCAACGCTCTATCATCCTTACTAGCAACCAGTCCAAAGTGACCATATACCGAGCCATCATGATCCATTGCATCATGCTCAGAGAGGAGGTGGAATTACATGAGGTGATACCTCAAGAATTGTACAAAGTGGCGGACAAACCCTCCACCAAGGCAACGTTAGCTTTCCCTCATCTTATATGTCACCTATGCAATTCAGTTGGAATTGTCATAGAAGGTGACATTCCTATTAAGGAGGACAAGCCCATTACTATGGAGCACACTAGAGAGCCGGCACATGAACCATAATATAAGCATGTGGAGCCGCCTCAACATGAGATCCCAGAGATGCCTTAAGGGATGTATTTTCCTCCTTAAAGCTATTGGGATCGATGGCACACTTCTTTTGGAGAACTAAGCACTAACATGGATTAGTTGAGGATGGAACATCAGGAACATTCCACCAGCCTCCATCAAATAAGAGAAGATCAAAAAGCCATGAGGGAAGAACAAAGAGTTATGAGGGAAGAACAACAAAGACAAGGGCGTGACATTGAAGAGATCAAACACTACATTGGATCCTCAAGGAGGAGTACCATTCACCACCATTAAGGTGGATTCATTTTCTTAATCCACTCTTTATGTTATTTTTTTTTCTATTATGTTTTGCTGTCTGTTCTCTTGTTCATATTGCATGATGATTTGCATTTATGTCTTAAAGTTATAAAATAATCCATATATATCTCACCAAACTTAAAACAAAATTTTATTTGAAAAGAATTGAGAGATACATGAACTTCGAGTTTTATAATAAGAATAGTCAATTATTTTGATGTGGTGGCACTACTTTTGTTTTCTGAATGTATGAATGAACAGTGCATATTTGAAATTGGAATCATGAATGTGGCTCTTGAAAGAATGATGAAAAAAGAGAAGTATTATTGGTAATATGAAAAATCCTAAAATTGATTCTTGAAGCAAGAAAAAGCAGCAAAAAGAAAAAGAAAAAGCATGTTGCAAAAGAAAAAAAAAGATATATGTACATGCATGCGAAAAAAAAAATTCAAAGCATAAAAAGCCAATAACACTTTAAACCAAAAGTCAAGGGTAAAAGGATCCAAGGCTTTGATCATCAATGGTTAGGAGGGCCTAAAGGAAACAAAACCCTGGCCTAAGCGGCTCAACCAAGCTGTCCCTAACCATGTGCTTGTGGTGTGAAGGTGTCAAGTGAAAAGTTTGAGACTGAGTAGTTAAAGTCGTGATCCAAAGTAAAAAGAGTGTTCTAGAGAAAGAAGCTTTCTCTTCTCTCTAGAATTAGGATTAGGGTTAGATTAGAATTTCTTAGATCTAGGCTTTAATTCTTGTATTCATCTACTTTTCTTTTCAATTCCTTGTTGTTACATCTTGTTCTTTCATTCTCTTGTTGTGATCTCCTTTAATTTGCATACCTTGTTGTAGATGCACTCTTGTTCCTTTTATTTTCTTTCAATACAATTTGAGGTAATTCATGTTAATTGTTCTTTCTTTGATTGTTGTTGTTAATTCTTTGCAATTAGTAGTTGTTAGATTTTATTCTTGTTGTCAATTTACTATGCTTTCCTTTTATGCCTTCCAAATGTTTGACAAAATGCTTGGAAGGATGTTAGAGTAGAATGTTATGTTCTTGGCTTGGGAAGGTAACTTAGGAATTCTTGAGTTACTAATGTCCAAGTGATTGATAGTTGGTAGTCATTGACTCTAGCTCTCATTAATTCAATTAGTGAATAGCTAGGACTTATGGACTTGGATTGATATAGATCATTTGACTTTCCTTTACTTGTTAGAGGATGATTTAATGGGATTGATCCTTGCAATTATCATGTTGTGGTTAGTGATAAGGATAGAGATCCTTGACCACCAAACCTTGCCAAAATCTTTTTATCATTTGAATTTCATTGCCATTTACTTTTCTTGTTTCTTACTCAAAACCCCAAAATATACATGTCCATAACCAATAACAAGAACACTTCCCTGAAATTCCTTTGAGAGACGACCCGAGGTTTAAATACTTCGGTGATTAGTTTTATTAGGGGTTTGTACTTGTGACAATCAAATTTTTGTATGAAAGGATTATTGTTGGTTTAGAAACTATACTTGGAACGAGATCTTATTTGTGAAATTCTTTACCATCAATAAATCGTTCATCAAAATGACCCCGTTGCCAGGGAATTACAATGGTGTTATGTTATTGGTTATTGTATATATGTGAATATTGTGAATAGCTTGATTTTTGGATTGCTTGTTAGTTTTGCTAGTCTTTGTTTGCTAGCTTTTGTTTCTTATTTTCTCTTTTTCATCATGAATTCTCACTTTGATTATGAGTTTGGTTCTACCTATGTTGTTGGAATTGGAAGCTTCAAGGAGGATGTGTATCAAGGATAGGATACTCAAAGGTGGGAGGAGCCATATGTATATGATCAATCCTCTTAGCAACAACCCCCACCGATGGACTATAAACACGAGCCATTCCATGATGCATAGCAATCCAATGGCTATGGTAAATCTCCTTGTGATTTTCAAGAACCACCACCATATGCCTACCAGCCATATCTTCAACATAGCCATCTACCATACTCACAAGCCTCTTTTCACCAAACACCTCCATATGACTCTAGTCCATATCCACCATACCAACCACCTTTTGAACCATATGAGGTATATATGGAACCACCATTCCAATATCAATACTCCCAAGAACCACCTCAATATACACTACCACATCCTTATCATAATGAACTACCTTCCTACCATGAACCCTCTCTCCAAAATAATGAACCCTCCTATCCACCCCAAGCCCCAATGGATGATTCTCTCACTTTGTTACTTCAAGGGCAAAGGGAAATGCAAAGGGAGACACTATAATTTGTGGCTACCTTGACCGACGTAGTAAGCCGACTAGCCTCCCAATGCTTGAAGACTTAAAGCACTCCCATGGTCGCATGTGGAGATTCAATTGAAGTGCATAGCATGAAGAAGAGATTGGAAACTTCTGTGGAAAATGAAGGGTGTTGCTTTGTTTTAGAACAATTGGAAGAGCCTATGATCATTGAAGAAAAGGAAGAAGTGATTGAAGACCTAGGAGATGCGGAACCTCCATGGAAAGATAAAATCATGAAAAGTTCCTCCAAGAAGATTGAATTTGATGTTGAAGAGGAGAGTATAAAACCTCCACAACAATTCTTGAATGAAGACTTGGAAGGAATGAAGCAAGGATTGAGTTCTGTTGGAGATGAAGATCATGCATCAAACCTCCTTGGTGGCGAATCCTTTGAGTTGGAAGAACCTTCTCCCGATGAGATAGAGAGCAATGCGGAGGTAGATTTCTCTCATCCTCCCATTTATGACTTGAGTGATGGAGAAGAGTTAGATGAAATTGATGAACAAAGGATTAAAAATGAAGAAGTTTTTGAAGAGGTGGCAGTGGTCAAGGAAGAACACAAGGGAGTAGAAATACCATTCCCCAAGCCGTCACCATCCATTCATTCATTCAAGTGGGTAAATTTCTTATACTTAAACTTTATTGTTCCCCTTGAATATGGTTTGCTTGAAACGGATGGTCAACTTAGACATCTTTGTGGCTTTAAGAGCAAAAGGGAGATGGTTAGTGGTTGGCATTGTAAATCAAGGTTCATTATGGTGACATGTTCAAATCTTAATAGCAAGGGTTGGTGTAGAACTAGATTGCATGAGTCTAGGGTGATGTTTGGTCGCTTCATTGAGAATTTATCTTGTCTACCACCCGAGTGGAATAATGATAATCAATTTGAATATGGGTGTAGAAACAAGATATGGGATTCAGGAATACATGAGGATCAATTTTGGGAGCCCTTAACTTGTGAAGAATTCCATCAACGCTTGATGATATTGATTTTGAAGAATGGAGCTTATTGGAGATTCAAGCATTGGTGGATGTTCAAGGATGGTCTCAAGCATAAGCCACCTTGAGAGGAGCTCCCTATAAGTCCAACTTAAGGACAATTAATAAAAGTGCTAGGTGGGAGACACCCCACCTTGGTAACATCTTTTCATTTTTCTCTTTTGTAAATATTGGTAACACTTAGTTTGGTTCCATGTTTACTTTAGTTTGTTGAGTTTATTTGGTAGTGTAGCATGTTGAATAAGCTTTTAAGGTGTTTTGGAAGCTGTTTAGAGGTTTGGAATGCTTGGTTTACTGCAAAAACATGGAAAAATTTTGAAAAAAAGAGCACCAACCCACGCGTACACGTACCCCAAGCTTTTCGGCCAATCCAAGCGCACACGTCACCCACGCGTACGCGTGGATACAAGATTTCACACTCCATACATTTTACCCGAGAGTTGTGCGAGTTTTGGGTTGGCACTGTGCATTTCGCGCAAGTCCACCCACGCGTACGCGACACTCACGCGTACACATCGCACCTCTTAATAACACACTACGCGTACGCGCGACATACGCGTACGCGTCGATGTCATTTCACCCATCCACGCTTACGCGTCGATCGACGCATACGCGTGGATCACCCTATTCTATACACCTTCTTTTCTTCTCCTCTCTTTATTTCTTTCCTTCTTCTCTCTTCTCTTCCTTTCTTTCCGCCCTTCAATCATCATCCAACACTACCAAACACCATCTATAACCATTTCTTTTAGTTAGTTGTTTAATTAGTTAAATTTTCATTTTGTTTTCTGTTTCTCTTTATAGGTGTTGGATTATTAATCTTGTTTACTGTGTATTGCTGCTGATTACTAACAGGATGTTATCTTAACATCATTATTGTTAATTTTCATTGTTGGATTCTTTGATTGAGGTTATAAATTTTTACTTGGCTTTGAGCTCTTCATTCTTAATTTTGTAAATACCAAGTGCATGGGAATTTCCCTCGTGCTTTTTAAATCTGTTTGAATTGCATGATTTGGCCACTATGTGATTTGAATCCTTTTCTTTGATTAGGCAATTTCTTGATATTGGATGTTGTGCGTTTATCTTAATGCATTGTGTTTCTCGATCATATGCATCCATATGAATTTTGGCTTGAATGCTTTCACGCCTCTTTATCACTTGTTTGTTGTTTTAACCTACGAGTTTAAAAGTACTTCAAGTACACTAGAATGAGTGAAGTGCATTCTTCTTTTGTGTAAATTGTGATAAAGGTCTTTATGCTAGTGTGCGTGTGTTCTTTACCACGTGCAATTTAGGACCCACACACCTATTTTTTGTTAATGTCACACTAATTCACTCACCTCATTCTAGTGATCATTACCTCATTCCAACAATGACCGGTCGGCATTTTTGGGCGACAAGTTTCTAATCTCAACACTTTTACATTTCATTTTTAGGTCTTTTTAGGATTTTTTTTGTTGCATACACATATATAATAAACTTAGTCAAAATAATGAAATCCTCCAAGAAAAACATTCTTAATAGGGCATTTATGATCGAATTTTTATGTGGTCTAGAATTTCACAATAAATTCTCGTTGCAAGTATAGTTTCTAAACCAACAAAGAATCCTTTTATACAAAAATTTGGTTATCACAAGAAACAAACCCCTAAAAATAATAACCGAAGTATTCAAACCTTGGGTCTTCTCTCAAAGGAATTGTAGGAAATTGTTCTTGTTATTTGTTATGAGTTGTATATTTTTGGGGTTTTGGATTAAGAAACAAGAAAAGTAAATTGCAAAGGAAACAAACTAACAACAATAAAAGCTCTTGGCAAGGAATGAGAATTGGAAGTCCTATCCTTATTATCGTCCTCAATAGTGATGAGAATTGTTCATTGCTCCCACTTAGTTAACCTCTAACCATGGAGGAAAGTCAAGTGGATGAATCAATTTGATTCCTCAAGTCCTAGTTAACTCCTAAGGAAAGACTAACTTTAGGGGAATTCAAATCAATTAGCAACTTTCAATTATCAATCAACAAAGGAGTTTGATAACTCAAGTGTCACCAATTACTCAACCAAAGCTAAGAGGAAAAAAGTCTAATCTAGAATCCAACCAAGTATTTTATCAAACACTTGGTAGGTACAAAATAAAAGCATAGAAAATTAATAAGAGAATATTAAATCTAAACAACCAATTGCAAGCATCAATAACACGAATTGAAGAAAGCAACAATAACCATAGAAAGCACAAATTGCATTAATATGAAACTAAACGTAACAAGAGATCATAAACATAAAAATGGTGGAAAAGGGAAATTAACAAGAGAAGAAGATAAACTTTGTAATAGAATAAATAAAAGTAGAAGAAAACTAAATTAAAGGAACATTGAACCTGGATTTGAGAAGAAACAAACCTAAAAACCTAAGAACCTAGAGAGAGGAGAAAGCCTCTCTCTCTAGAACTACATCTAATACCTAAAATTATGAAAAGTGAATGAATGAGAAGTGTACGACTGATTCTGCTCCACTTCCAGCCTCTAATCTGTGTTTACGTACAGCACGTGGCCCCGTCACGCGTACGTGTCATTTGTCTGCCACTCTATCTACGTGTACGCATCACCTAACATCAAGGCAACTATAGAAAATTGTATATTATTTCGAATTCTCGGATGTTAGCTTTCCAATGCAACTGGAACCGCCTCATTTGGACGTCTGTAGCTTAAGTTATGATCGATTTCGTACGGAGAGGTCAGGCTTGACAGCTCAGCAATTCCTTCAATTTCTTGTATTCCTTCCACTTTTTCATGCTTCCTTTCCATCCTCTAAGTTATTCATGCCCTATAAACCCTGAAAACACTCAGTAAACATATCACGGCATCGAATGATAATAAGAGATGATTAAAAATAGTGAAATTGAGGCCAAAGAAGCATGTTTTCAATCATAGCATCAATTTGTGAAGGAAAATGTAAAACATGCGAATTCTATGAATAACTATGAGTTTAGTGGATAGAATCCACTAAATTAAGCACAAGATAAATTGTAAAATAGTGGTTTATCAGGCATCGACATCCCAATTGATTTAAGTAAAAACTTTTCATAGAACTTGCTTGAATTATATATACATTGTGGAACATGTTTTGAGCTAAGAATACAAGCTTGTGAGATTTGAGCCCAATTGCGTGGTTACATCTTATAACCACTTATTTTCCTTCTTGTGTGCATTATTCTCTTTCTATGATTGTAATCTTTGATTTGTTTGATTCTCTATGTCCATTGTTTTGTGTATTCATGCATTTATATGATTGAGACCATCATTTTATTGAGCTCACTTACCCAAATAACCTTACCTTTTATCAACCTTTGTTAGCCAACTTTGAGCCTACGATTAACCCACTTTGTTCTTTAATTTATCACATTACAAGACTTAAAGCAAAAAATAATAAATGTCCTTAATTTGGATCTTTGATTAGCTTAGGCTAGTGAGTGTGAGTATCATTCAAGTGTGGGGAACTTGGGACATTGGTTGGGATAAAATGGTGTTTTGTATCTCTATCGGGAAATCAGGGAATTGGGTACAAGCTCACGTATTAATTATATGTAAACCATATGCATTGATACGTTTTTATACACTTTATTGTGAAAAACAAAAGAAAAAGAAAAAAAATGATAAAGAAAAAGAAAAAAAATATATATATGAATAAAAAGAAAAAAATAATTGAAAGAAAAGAAAAAAAAAGAAAAGAAAGAAATAAAAAGGGGATAAAATGCACCAAAGTAAAGCTCAATAAAGACCAATGCATATGTATTGTGAAGTGAAAAAAAAAATGCATAAGTATGCGAAAAGTGAAGAATGAGTAGTTAGGTTAGTGCTTAAATTGTATAGGTTTTCATAGGTTAGGTGGGAAGCTTAAGTTGATCAAAGATTCAAATTTCAAGTCCACTTGACCATATACAATCCTACCTTGACCCTAGCCCCATTACAACCTTATGAAAAGACCTCGTGATATATGTATGCATGCATGAAATAATTGTTGATTGTTAGATGAAAAACAAATCTTGGAAAGCATGATTAGGGGGGAATTGAGTGAATCAACCCTAAACACTGAGCGACTAGAGTGTAAACACATCCTGTGAGGGTTTGAATGCTCAATTACATGTCTCCACCTAGAATCATCACTTTTCTTGCAAGTTTGTAAAAATATTTAATAACTCAATTCAATTGTGGATTTGATTTGATTGCTATCACTTTAGCCTTTAAGCGTATATATATTCTCTTGGAAATTGATTTGTTTTGACCGAATAATTGCATTCATATAGATAGTTGCGTTTAGGTAGGATGCAATTAGGTAGTTGTTACATTGAATAAATATTGACACCCTTTGTTCTCTCTTGATTTTAGCATGAGGACATGCTAGGTTTAACTGTGGGGAGGTTGACAAACCCCATTTTTAGGGTTTATCTTGTGTTTGAATTAGGTGGTTTTATCACCTTTTACGTGTATTTATTCGAGGAAATAGCATGGTTTCGTGAGTGTCTCCTAATTAGTGCTTAACTGTGAAAACATGCTTTTTATGCCTTTAATTAGCTAAATTTTATTCACTTTTGATTCCACTAGATGCCTTGATGTGTTTGTTAGTGAATTCAGATTAGAAAGGCTATGAATGGATCAAAGGGATGAAGAGAAAAAGCATGCAAATGGAGAACTCGTGAAGAAACAAGGATTTGGGATGCTGAGATCGACGCGCACGCGTACATGGCGCGTACGCGTGGATAGCAAAGTGTCAAGCGACGTACGCGTCGATGCTCGCACATGATCCACTTAAAGTGAATCCGCTGGGGGCAATTTCTGGGCTTCCTAGGCCCAGATCCAACTCAATTATGAAGCTATTAAACCCAAGGAATGAAAGGGGATCAACTATCTAGTTAGTCATAGTTTAGTTTTGTTAATGCTTTAGTTAGTTTCTAGAGAGAGAAGCTCTCTCTTCTCTCTAGAATTAGGATTAGGGTTAGATTATAATTTCTTAGATCTAGGCTTTAATTCTTGTATTCATCTACTTTCTTTTTCAATTCCTTGTTGTTATATCTTGTTCTTTCATTCTCTTGTTGTCATCTCCTTTAATTTGCATACCTTGTTGTAGATGCACTCTTGTTCCTTTTATTTTCTTTTAATGCAATTTGAGGTAATTCATGTTAATTATTCTTTCTTTGATTGTTGTTTTTAATTCTTTGCAATTAGTAGTTGTTAGATTTTATTCTTGTTGTCAATTTACTATGCTTTCCTTTTATGCCTTCCAAGTGTTTGACAAAATGCTTGGAAGGATGTTAGAGTAGAATGTTATGTTCTTGGCTTGGGAAGGTAACTTAGGAATTCTTGAGTTACTAATGTCCGAGTGATTGATAGTTGGAAGCCATTGACTCTAGCTCTCATGAATTCAATTAGTGAATAGCTAGGACTTATGGACTTGGATTGATATAGCTCATTTGACTTTCCTTTACTCTTTAGAGGATGATTTAATGGGATTGATCCTTGCAATTATCATGTTGTGGTTAGTGATAAGGATAGAGATCCTTGACCACTAAAACTTGCCAAGATCTTTTTATCATTTGAATTTCATTGCCATTTACTTTTCTTGTTTCTTACTCAAAATCCCAAAATATACATGTCCATAACCAATAACAAGAACACTTTCCTGCAATTCCTTTGAGAGACGACCCGAGGTTTAAATACTTCGGTTATTAGTTTTATTAGGGGTTTGTACTTGTGACAAACAAATTTTTGTATGAAAGGATTATTGTTGGTTTAGAAACTATACTTGCAACGAGATCTCATTCCTGAAATTCTTTACCATCAATAAATCGTTCATCAATTTTCAAACATAGTACTTAAATATTTTGTTACTTTGACCCAAAGTAAATTTCCTAGAAGTACTATACTTCTGCAGCTAATTATGGCATGGCAAAGATTTGCAACCTACTAAAATACTACTACTAGCAATAAACAAAATCTTGGAGCATGGCACCACTCTTGGTTTTTTGGATATCCACAACAGTCAATGCCCCTTTTCAAGCAAAAAAAATAAAATACTTGATACAAATCTTGGAGCATGATATGACTCCTTGTCTCATATTAATAGCCAGATTAGTAGCTAATCATATATATATATATATATATATATATATATATATATATATATATAATATATATATACAAACTTGTTGATATATGTATAGGCACATCAAGTTTAGTGCATTTTTTGGACAAATTTATGATGTGCTTAACTCGAAATGTATTTAGGCTCAATGATAAACCCATATTTCATGAGTTCTTTTGTGCTTAATTAGAGTGATTTATTCAACTCTTCACCTACTTATTCACATTAATTGCATGGTTTTACTTTCCCTTCCTTATTATGTCATATTGTGAAAAACATGTTTCCTAAGCTTTAAAAAAATTAATTATTTTAATTACCTTTATTTCCGTTCGATGCCGTGATTAGTGTGTTGAGTAGCTTCAGGTTTCCTAAGACTGAATGACTTAAAGGATGAAAAAAGGAAACATACAAAAATGGAAGGAGAAGGCAAAACGGAGCTTTAAGGAAACTGGTATCCACGCGATCGCATAGACGACGCGATCGCGTGCCAGAAGCAAAGAAGCAGCGACGCGGCCGCATGACTGACGCGACCGCGCGCCTTGAGTAGAACACCCACGACGCGGACGCGTGACTGACGCTCCCGCGTGGAAAGGAAAAGCTCCAGATTACGCGACCGCGTGAGCAACGCGGACGCGTGACAGAGGCCACGTATCAGAATTTACAGAATACGCCCCCAGCAATTTTTGAAGCCCTTTTTGGCCCAGATCCAAGTACAGAAAGCATAGATTAGAGGTTATAAAGTGGAGGAATGCATCCATTCAAGGAGAGCTCGCCAATTTCTAGTTTTCATGATTTAGATTTAGTTTAGAGAGAGATTCTCTTTCTCTCTTATGAATTAGGACTTCTTCTTGTTTTGGGAGTAACTCTGGATCCAGGTTTTAATGTTCTTTTATTTCAATTTTACTTTTATTTATTTGATTCCAATATTTGAATTGATTATTATAATTTAAATTATGAATTATTCCATGTTACAGATTTCTATTTGAATTAATGATATTTAAGGTATTTTTCAGTTTATGATTGTTCTCTTTGATTTAAGTTGCCATTGCTTCCCATCTAAGGCCACTTTTATTATTCCAGCAATTTACTTTTTCCCCTTTTGTTCTTGGTTAAGAAATCAGTGACTCAACATTATTGAACTCAGCATAATTGATAATCGTTATCTTGCTAATTGATCTGAACTTCAATAATCCCAACTTCTTCCTAGGAAATAAATAGGATTCGAAGGTCAAACTAATTAGTCCCTTGACTTACCTTTGCTTCATAGGTTAACTAAGTAGAAATAAGATACAACTTTCATTATTATTGAGAGGGATAACTAAGTTGGACTTCTAATTTCCCTTATCTTGCCAAAAGTTGTTTTACAGTTATTATTTATTTTTAATTGCCATTTAATTCACTCGTCATTTAAATTACTTGCTTCTCACCTTCTAAACCCCGATTACAACCTTTATAACCGATAATAAGAACATACTTCCTCACAGTTCCTTGAGAAGACGACACGAGGTTTGAATATTTGGTTAACAATTTTTAAGGGGTTTGTTACTTGTGACACCCAAAACGTTTGTACGAAAGGGATTTTTGTCGGTTTAGAGACTATATCTACAACGCGACTGTTTTTATGACATTTTTTACTGGCAGAAATCACGATCGTCACTCAACGATATATCATACCTGCAATATAATATTAATTTATTAATTTCATATTCAAAGAAAATTAAAAAATCATCAGAATATATATATGTATGTACTGTGTACCTTTCATCAAAGTTGGTAGTTGCAGCTAAATTAAAAATAGCATGTGTTTGGTCATAAATTTGTTGCTTGAGAATAGAATGAGAGTTTAAACCCAAATCTTGGCGAGAAATATTCCCTAGGACGAGTGTCAATTTTTGTGCTATAAAGGAATTGAAGTTTGGACCTAAGTTTTCCTTTATCAATCTAAACAGCTCTTTGCCTATGATCTGCAACAATTAATAGTATTATTTGGAAAAGCAAGCAAGTGTAACAGACTAAGTATTAATAGTACCTCATTTTGCAAAATTTGTATCTTCTCCACCAGTATCTTCTCTACCTTAACTGTTTTTATATTACAAAACCAAATACATAAATATATTTAGTAATATGAATGAATTATACATTGAAAGAAAGAATAACATATGTACTTTTAGCAAGGAAGCCAGTGGCTTCAGTGATGAGAATGGTCTTATCCTCAATGAAGTGGAGTATGCTTCCCAATTCCATTATTGAAACAGAACAGAGAGAGCGAGAAAAATGTATAACACGTCATAAAATTATGACATTATTTTTTTTGTTATATGCACTTATGTTTGCTTAAACAGGTTTTAGCCTCAAATTGAAACATGGAAATTGAAAATGCAGTTCATAATCTTCTTCAAATTGAGAATGAAGTTCATAATTTAAATCCATGAACATATTTTCTCCCAATATAGTTGGTTGAGTAATTTAAAGACAACAAAACTAGCAATGATGAAACTCTAAAACCCACAAAATTAGACAATGCAGTATCAGCATCTTACTCCTTGCCAACAATCACCACTGCAAATAGACTCTCAAACATTTTTATGTTCTAAGTAATAAAAAAAACATAATCTTATTGAAACTCTTAAGAAAGAATTTCAAACACTTAAACCAAAATCCAAATAAGATTTATTACTGAAAAAATACTTTGATTTCAGCTTGATCAATTAGATTCATTAGGATCATCCAAGTAAACATAGCAAAAGTAATAACACAGAGAGATAATCATAGGCTTCTGAATATTCAAACCAAAATAAAAAAACAAAGGGAAAAGACCTAGCGACGACGATAATCTTGTGCGTCTATGCGCAAGAACAGTGGCGGTGCAAGCGGCGGAGGTGTGGTGTTGCGACAAGAACAACAACGGTGGCTGAAAGACTTTGGCGACGTAGATCTGAGATGAACAAACAATGACGGCGATGCAGATCTGAGGTAGATCGAATGGAAATGAGGTCCAAGGAGTAGGATGATAAACGTCGGCTGTTGGCAAAGGCAACGGTTATGGCAGTAATGATCAGCGATTGAGGGATTACGCGAATCAACCCAGTGGCGATATTTCTTTTTTTTCCAGTTTTTCTCTTTTTCCGTTTCTCAATTTGAATTAGGAGATAAAGATAAAAAAAGTGACAATAAAAGTTTAGCGGCAATAGTGGTAATGGCCACTAATAATTTAGAAATATTAAAATTAAAAAACAAAAAAAAAGATAATTTTCTCACAATAGTAATAATGGCCACTATAACACATAGTAATAATGGTAAATATATAATTGCGGCAAAAACATAAGTTAAATTAAAGAATTAGTAGCCATTAAAAGAGCGCTTCTTGGGAGGCAACCCAACCGTTGGAAACAATTTTCTTTCTTTGCTTAGTTTACTTTCAGAAAATTTAGCATGTGACTGCAGAGAATAAGTTTGGTGTTGCTATGTAACAATTTGATTTCCAAATCTTCACTGGGTACTTGCATCATTCTAAAATGAAAGTGTCACACTAAGATTGGTGTTGCCACTTACCTTTCATGCAATGTACTGATAGAGGGCCAAAAGTAGGTTTGGAGTTTCACAAAGTAGATTCCGTTGCAAGTATAGTCCCAAACCCAACAATCGACCATCAATCAAATTTTAATCTAAAGATGTCACAATTAATACAAAATAATCGGGAGTTTTTAAATCCTGGGTCGTCTTCCCTAGGAGTTGTAATGAAATGTTCTATTATTGGTTATTGGGTATTTTGGGGTTTTTGGTTATAAGAGGCATGGAATTAAAATGGCAAGTAATTAAATGGAAAGCAAGTAAAAGCAATGAAAATGGAAATTCAAATACTAAAAAGGGCTCTTGGAAAGAATTGGAGAATTAAGGATTCCTATCCTAGTTATGGACCACCAACATCGTAATTGTGTAAAATTAATCCCAATTAGTCAATCCTAACATCGACGATTAGTCAAAAGGGCATAATTGATCTCAATCCACAAGTCCTAGCCAACTCTATTAATGGAAGGCATAGAGTTAGTGGAAACCAAATCAGTTAACAATCCTCACACAATGTGGAATGGACATCCACCACTCAAGTTCACCCAATCACACAATTTCTCAATCAAGAGTGTGAAAAACTAGGCAAAAATCCAACCAAGCATTTTATCAAACACTTGGTACGCGTAAAGGGAAAACATTGTAAAATATCAAGAATTAATAAAATCTACAACTACCAAGCAAGAAAAGTAAGAGCAACAACTCAATTAAACAATAAAGGAACATAAAACATAAATTGCATTAAATGGAAGTCAAAATAATAAGAGTGCTCATAAACATAAAAAGTAACAAAAATGAGAAATTAACAAGATAACATGAGAAAATTAAGGCAATAGAACAACGAAAGGTAGAAGAAACTAGATAAAAACAAGAATTAAAAAGAGAAATTACAAAGAAATTAAGCTAAAAACCCTAGGTTCTAGAGCGAAGAGGGAGCTTCTCTCTCTAGAAAATGACCTACATGATGCTAAACTAAACCTAATTGCTCCCCCCTTTTCTCATGGAATGATGGCCGTTTGATATAGCACTCATCAGCCTCAGAAAGTCCCAAAACTGGGCTCTGTAGGCCTAGAAATAGCCCCCAGTGATTTGCATTAATGAGATCACGTGCTGGGACTTGTGCGTACGTACAGACATGTGTATACGCACACTTACTAATCTTTCACTTGTGCGTGCACACAGATTGTTGTGCGTACACACACATGCTATTGTGCTTCTTGTGTGTACGTATAGAAGGTTGTGCGTACGCACACATGCTGTTGTGCTTCTTGTGCGTATGCATAGAAGGTTGTGCGTATGCACACTCCAATGTGTGCTTCTCCTTTGTTTTCTTCATGTTTCCTCCCTCTTGCATGCTCTTCTTCCACTCTTATCAAGCCATTCCTACCTATTATACCTGAAATCACTCATCAAAACCATCAAGGCATCGAATGGGATAAAAGTGATTAAATTAAGCACAAAATAGCATGTTTTTACAATTAGGCACAATGTAGAGAGAAAACACAAAAGCATGCTATTTGGATGAATAAATGTGGGTTTGTATGATGAAATCCACTCAAATCAATCCAAAATTTATCATCGAATATGGATTCATCAATTCCCCCACACTTAAACAATAGCATGTCCTCATGCTAATCACAATCAAAGGAGAAGGATAAAAAGGGCAAGCAATTTATTCAATGCAACTACTTATATTCATGTAACTATACTAAATGCTAACTACTTCTACCTATACTATGGTTCCCTATGGAGTTTGGCAAAAACAAACAAGAGAATTTCAATCAATTCAAAACAAGCCTTAAGGCTAAGGTAAGGAATTAATGCAACATGATCCACATCCAAAGATTTGATTTGAAATTTTTAAAATTAACTTCAACAACTTACAAGAAGACACAAGATAAGGGATGTAAGCATAGAATTGAGCGATCGAACCCCTCACCATATGTGTTTACGCTCTAGTCGCTCAGTGTGTTGGGCTTAATCACTTTATGCTCCTTTAATCATGTTTTTCAAAGATTTGCAAGTCATCTAACAATCAACAAATACTTGATGAATGAATGCAAATATCATGAGGACTTATCCATGGGTTGTGATGAGCGGATAATTTATACGCTTTTTGGCATTGTTTTTACATAGTTTTCAGTATGATTTAGTTAGTTTTTAGTATATTTTTATTAGTTTTTAGTTAAAAATCACATTTCTGGACTTTAATATGAGTTTGTGTGTTTTTCTGTGATTTCAGGTATTTTGTGGCTGAAATTGAGGGACCTGAGCAAAAATCAGATTCAGAGGTTGAAGAAGGAATGCAGATGCTGTTGGATTCTGACCTCCCTGCACTCAAAGTGAATTTTCTGGAGCTACAAAACTCCAAATGGCTCGCTTCCAATTGCGTTGGAAAGTATACATCCAGGGCATTCCAGAAATATATAATAGTCCATACTTTGCCCGAGTTTAGACGACGCAAACTGGCGTTGAACGCCAGTTCCATGTTGCAGTCTGGTGTTCAGCGCCAGAAACAAGTTGCAAAGTGGAGTTCAACGCCAGAAACATGTTACAAACTGGTGTTCAACTCCAAGAATGGCCTCTCCACGTGTAAACTTCAAGCTCAGCCCAGGCACACACCAAGTGGGCCCCAGAAGTAGATTTCTGCATCATTTACTCATTTCTGTAAACCCTAGTAACTAGTTTAGTATAAATAGGACTTTTTACTATTGTATTTACATCTTTAGTTTCATCTTTAGATCACGTTTGGGGGCTGGCAATTCGGCCATGCCTGAGCCTTCATCACTTATATATTTTCAACGGTAGAGTTTCTACACACCATAGATTAAGGTGTGGAGCTCTACTGTTCCTCATGAATTAATACAAAGTACTACTGTTTTCTATTCAATTCAGGCTTATTCCGCTTCTAAGATATTCATTCGCACTTCAACATGAATGTGATGATCGTGACACTCATCATCATTCCCTATGAACGTGTGCCTGATAACCACTTTCGTTCTACCTACGATTGAATGAGTATCTCTTGGATTTCTTAATCAGAATCTTCGTGGTATAAGTTAGAACCCATGGATGGCCATTCTTGAGATCCGAAAAGTCTAAACCTTGTCTCTGGTATTTCGAGTAGGATCCGGGAAGGGATGGCTGTGACGAGCTTCAAACTCGCGAGTGCTGGGCATAGTGACAGACGCAAAAGGATGGTGAATCCTATTCCAGTATGATCGAGAACCTCCAGATGATTAGCCATGTAGTGACAGCGCATTGGACCATTTTCACAGAGAGGATGGAAAGTAGCCATTGACAACGGTGATGCCCTACACAAAGCTTGCCATGGAAAGGAGTAGGATTGATTGGATGAAGACAGCAGGAAAGCAGAGGTTCAGAGGAACGAAAGCATCTCTATACACTTATCTGAAATTCTCACCAATGAATTAGATAAGTACCACTATCCTATTTTATATTTTATTTATTTTCATCCACTATAATTTCTTAAAACAATTTAATCCGCTTGACTGAGATTTACAAGATAACCATAGCTTGCTTCATACCAATAATCTCCGTGGGATTCTACCCTTACTCACGTAAGGTATTACTTGGACGACCCAGTGCACTTGCTGGTTAGTTGTACGAAGTTGTGAAACAAAATTAAGAATATGAACGTGCGTATGAAGTTTTTAGCGCCGTTACCAAGGAAGTAAAGATCACGATTTTGCACACCAAGTTTTTGTTGTTGGCCAAGTCTTCCTGTTTGATCTTCATATTTTCTTGTTTTGTGTCTTTTCTTGTTTTTCATATGCATTCTTGAATTCGTAGTGTCTAAAAATTAAAAATTTTTAAGTTTGGTGTCTTGCATGTTTATTTTTTCTTAAAAATTTTCAAAAATAAGTTCTTGGTATTCATCTTGACATTCATAATGTTCTTGCATGCATCACATGTTTTGATCCAAAATTTTCATGCATTGAGTCAATTTTTTGTTTTTCTCTTTCATCATTAAAAATTCAAAAATAAAAAAAAATATTTTTCCCTTTTTCACTCATAAATTTTCGAAAATTTGAGTTGACTTTTTCAAAACTTTTTAAAATTTAGTTGTTTCTTATGAGTCAAATCAAATTTTCAATTTGAAAATCCTATCTTTTTTAAAAATCTTTTTCAAAAATCAAATCTTTTTCATTTTTTCCTATTTATCTTTGAAAATTATAAAAATATTTTTCAAAAATCCTTTTCTTAATTCTATCTCATAATTTTCAAGAATATTACTAACAATTAATGTGATTGATTCAAAAATGTAAAGTTTGTTACTTGCCTAATAAGAAGGGTTCAATCCGCTGCTGGTAGCCTTAATTGGGTGGGTGGCGCGCTATAGATCGGATCCTAAGTAGCTATAGGATGAACCCTTAATGAGACCCCAAAAAACCCCCGGAGCGCACAGTCCCATCGAGTTAGCTGTTGATGGAATGGAATAAGCGATATTGACTCTCTTGTCGAAAGGGCGGCGTCAAGCTCTTACCCAGGCAAAGAAACAAAAAACGACACTTTCCGAATAGAAGAAAAGCATAACATCACTATTGATGAGAGTAAATCAGATCTTCTGCGGCTCTTCAAGCTCGTTGGCTCTGCGTCCACCGAAAGTCGGTAACCTTCGTCAGCATTTGGTACTCTCTCGAAGCTAGGAGAGGATTCTAAACAATTCTATCGAGCCGAACAACAAAAAGAGAAAGATAGAATACCTTTCTTAGCTAGCCTAGCGTGCTATAAACCTACAGGGACACAAGAGCCAGATCGAAGACTCACACAGTGGTAACTGATAGTAGGGAGCCATTCATATTCAACCCTCAAGGCATGATCATCGACTTTGACAGCCTTTCCTCTTTCTTTTGCTTTGGGACGGTATTTCAACAACGACAATCATGGTACCAAAGATGGTGCGCCTTCAGAGGTGGAGCCGATTAGCCGCCATGTGATGCCCGTAGTAAGTCAAATAGAAGATGAAAACATTCGATTACTTTTCCAGCGCTATGATCACCGTCAAAGACAGGGTTTGTTGTAAATCGCTGGTTGGGTTTACCAACCAAGAAAGACATGGGAAAAGCAAAAAGGTTTTTTAGGTACTTACTCAGTCACGTATTCCTATGTATAGGTAGAATAGGTATAGGAAATGACTTCGTAGGTCGAGTAGATTTCTTTAAATTTTAAAATCAAATCTTTTTGTTTCTTGTTAGTCAAGTAATCAACTTTAATTTTCAAAATCAAATCTTTTTAAATTTCTTTTTTAAACCTTTTTCAAAATAATTTTCAATCATATCTTTTTCAATTTCAATTATATCTTTTTCGAAATCAAATTTAAAATCTTTTCTAACTTCTTTTCTAACTTCCTATCTTTTCAAAATTAGACTTTCAAATCTTTTTCATTCAATCTTATCTTTTTGTTTCAATCACATCTTTTTTCAATCTTATCTTTCCAAAATTTGATTTTCAAAATCTCTTAACAACTTAACTTTTTTTTTTATTCTTATCTTTTTCAAAATCGCCTAACTAACTTTCTACCTTTAATTTTCGAAAATCCCTCCTTTTTTCCAAAATTCCTTTTTAATTAACTAATTTTCGAAAATCCGTCCTTTTCGAAATTTAACTTTAATTTTTAATTTTTATTTTAATTAATTTTCGAAATTCTCTCACCTCTCATCTCCTTCTATTTATTTATTCATCTACTAACACTTCTCTTCCACCCAAAAATTTGAACCCCATCCTCCTCTGAGTTCGAATTCTTCTCTTCTTCATTCTTTTTCTTCTTTTCTTCTACTCACATAAGGGAACCTCTATACTATGGTAAAAAGGATCCCTATTATTATTTTTTGTTCCCTTCTTTTTCATATGAGCAGGAGCAAGGACAAGAACATTCTTGTTGAAGCAGATCCTGAACCTGAAAGGACTCTGAAAAGGAAACTAAAAGAAGCTAAAATACAACAATCCAGAGACAACCTTATAGAAATTTTCGAAAAGGAAAAGGAGATGGTAGCCAAAAATAATAATAATGCAAGGAAGATGCTTGGTGACTTTACTGCACCTAATTCCAATCTACATGGAAGAAGCATCTCAATCCAAAGATAGCCTGAATTCTTGGGATAAGCTGGTCACGGCTTTCTTAGCCAAGTTCTTTCCTCCTCAAAAGCTTAGTAAGCTTAGAGTGGATGTCCAAACCTTCAGACAGAAAGAAGGTGAATCCCTCTATGAAGCCTGGGAGAGATATAAGCAACTGACCAAAAAGTGTCTTTCTGACATGCTTTCAGAATGGACCATCCTGGATATATTCTATGATGGTCTGTCTGAACTATCAAAGATGTCATTGGACCATTCTGCAGGTGGATCCATTCACTTAAAGAAAACGCCTGCAGAAGCTCAGGAACTCATTGACATGGTTACAAATAACCAGTTCATGTACACTTCTGAAAGGAATCCTGTGAGTAATGGGACGCCTATGAAGAAGGGAGTTCTTGAAATTGATACTCTGAATGCCATATTGGCTCAGAATAAAATATTGACTCAGCAAGTCAATATGATTTCTCAAAGTCTGAATGGAATGCAAGCTGCATCCAACAGTACTCAAGAGGCATCTTCTGAAGAAGAAGCTTATGATCCTAAGAACCCTGCAATAGCAGAGGTGAATTACATGGGTGAACCCTATGGAAACACCTATAATCCCTCATGGAGAAATCACCCAAATATCTCATAGAAGGATCAACAAAAGCCTCAACAAGGCTTCAACAATGGTGGGAGAAACAGGTTTAGCAATAGCAAGACTTTTCCATCATCCACTCAGCAAAAGACAGAGAGCTCTGAGCAGGATCCATCTAGCTTAGCAAATATAGTCTCTGATCTTTCTAAGGCCACTTTGAGTTTCATGAATGAAACAAGGTCCTCCATTAGAAATTTGGAGGCACAAGTGGGCCAGCTGAGTAAAAGGGTCACTGAAACTCCTCCTAGTACTCTCCCAAGCGATACAAAAGAAAAGCCAAAAGGAGAGTACAAGGCCATTGAATTGACCATCATGGCTGAACCTACAAGGGAGGAAGAGGATGTGAATCCCAGTGAGGAAGACCTCCTGGGACATCTAGTGATCAACAAGGAGTTTCCCTCTGAGGAACCAAGGGAATCTAAGGCTCATCTAGAGACCATAGAGATTCCATTGAACCTTCTTATGCCCTTCATAAGCTCTGATGAGTATTCTTCTTCTGAAGAGAATGAGGATGTTACTGAAGATCAAGTTTCCAAGTACCTTGGTGCAATCATGAAGCTAAATGCCAAATTATTTGGTAAAGAGACTTGGGAAGATGAACCTCCCTTGCTCATCAATGAACTGAGTGATCTGGATCAACTGACATTACCTCAGAAGAAACAAGATCCTGGAAAGTTCTTAATACCTTGTACCATAGGCACCATGACCTTTAAGAAGGCTCTATGTGACCTTGGGTCGGGGATAAACCTCATGCCACTCTCTGTAATGGAGAAACTGGGAATCCTTGAGGTACAGACTACCAATTTCTCATTAGAGATGGCAGACAAATCTATGAAAATGGCTTATGGACTAGTAGAGGACGTGTTAGTAAAGGTTGAAGGCCTTTACATCCCTGCTGATTTCATAATCCTAGACACTGGGAAGAATGAGGATGAATCCATCATCCTTGGAAGACGCTTCCTAGCCACAGCAAGAGCTGTGATTGATGTAAACAGAGGAGAATTGATCCTTCATCTGAATGAGGACAACCTTGTGTCTAAAACTCAAGAATCTCCGTCTGTAACAATGGAGAGGAAGCATAGAAAGCTTCTCTCAGTACAAAGTCAACTAAAGCCCCCACAGTCAAACTCTAAGTTTGGTGTTGGGAGGCCTCAGCCAAACTCTAAGTTTGGTGTTGAACTCTCATATCCAAACTCTAAGTTTGGTGTTGGGAGTCTATAAAATTGACCTGATCACCTGTGTGGCTCCATGAGAGCCCACTGTCAAGTTATTGACATTAAAGAAGCGCTTGTTGGGAGGCAACCCAATTTTTATTTATCTAATTTTATTTCTATTTTTATTGTTCTTTCATGTTTTATTAGGTTCATGATCATGTGGAATCACAAAACAAATACAAAAATTAAAAACAGAATCAAAAATAGCAGAAGAAAAATCACATCTTGAAGGAAGGACTTACTGGCGTTTAAACGCCAGTAAGGAGCATCTGGCTGGCGTTCAACGCCAGAACAGAGCATAGATCTGGCATTGAACGCCAAAAACAAGCAACATCCTGGCGTTCAAACGCCAGAAGAAAAATCACATCTTGAAGGAAGGACTTACTGGCGTTTAAACGCCAGTAAGGAGCATCTGGCTGGCGTTCAACGCCAGAACAGAGCATAGATCTGGCATTGAACGCCAAAAACAAGCAACATCCTGGCGTTCAAACGCCAGGAATGCACCTTGAGAAGAGCTGGCGCTGAAAGCCAGAAACAAGCATAGAACTGGCGTTCAATGCCAGAAACATGCTGCATATGGGCGTTGAACGCCCAGAACAAGCATCACTTCGGCGTTTAAACGCCAGAAATGCATGCAAAGGCATTTTGCATGCCTAATTGGTGCTGGGATGTAAATCCTTGACAACTCAAGATCTGTGGACCCACAGGATCATCTCAGCATCTGTGGACCCCACAGGATCCCCACCTACCCCCACTCATATTCTCCCCTCACTCTCTTCCATATTTTTTCTTCTTCTTCTTCTTTTCTTTCTTCTCTTGCTCGAGGGCAAGCAATATTCTAAGTTTGGTGTGGTAAAAGCATAAGCTTTTTGTTTTTCCATTACCATTAATGGCACCTAAGGCCAGAGAAACCTCAAAAAAAAAATAGAAAAAAGGGAAGACAAAAAGCTTCCACCTCCGAGTCATGGGAGATGGAGAGATTCATCTCAAGGGTTCATAGCTCAGTAGAGGAGCATTTGACTGCAAATCAAGAGATCCCTGAGATACCTCAGGGGATACATTTTCCTCCACATAATTATTGGGAGCAACTAAGGATAGGAGCACCAAAATCACTAGGGATCATGCAACAGAGGCAAGAAAGAGACATAAAGGAGCTCAAAAAGCACCATTGGTCCTTCAAAAGGCGCCACCCTCACTAAGGTGGACTCATTCCTTAACTTCCTTGTTCTTAATTCTCTATTTTTCGTTTTTATGTTAAATGTTTATCTATATTTGTGTCTTTATTACCTGATCATTAGTGTCTAAGTGTCTATGCCTTAAAGTAATGAATATGAATCCATCACCTCTCTTAAATAAAAAATATTTTAAAAACAAAAGAACAAGAAGTACATGGTTTCAAATTCATCCTTGAAACTAGTTTAATTATTTTGATGTGGTGACAATACTTTTTGTTTTCTGAATGAATGCTTGAACAGTGCATATGTCTTTTGAAGTTGTTGTTTACGAATGTTAAATATGTTGGCCTTTGAAGAATAAGGAAAAAGGAGACATGTTATTTGATAATCTGAAAAATCATAAAAATGATTCTTGAAGCAAGAAAAAGCAGTGAATACAAAAGCTTGCAAAAAAAAAAGGCGAAAAAAAATAGAAAAAGAAAAAAGCAAGCAGAAAAAGCCAAAAGCTCTTTAAACCAAAAGGCAAGAGCAAAAAGCCAATAGCCCTTAAAACCAAAAGGCAACGGTAATAAAAAGGATCCAAGGCTTTGAGCATCAGTGGATAGGAGGGCCTAAAGGAACAAAATCCTGGCCTAAGAGGCTAAACCAAGCTGTCCCTAACCATGTGCTTGTGGCGTGAAGGTGTCAAGTGAAACCTTGACACTGAGCGGTTAATGTCAAGGTCCAAAGCACAAAAAAAAGAGTGTGCTTAAGAACCCTGGACACCTCTAATTAGGGACTTTAGCAAAGCTAAGTCGCAATCTAAAAAGGTTCACCCAGTTATGTGTCTATGGCATTTATGTATCCGGTGGTAATACTGGAAAACAAAGTGCTTAGGGCCACGGCCAAGACTCATAAAGTAGCTGTGTTCAAGAATCAACATACTGAACTAGGAGAATCAATAACACTATCTAAACTCTGAGTTCCTATAGATGCCAATCATTCTGAACTTCAATGGATAAAGTGAGATGCCAAAACTATTCAAGAGGCAAAAAGCTACAAGTCCCGCTCATATGATTGGAGCTATGTTTCATTGATATTTTGGAATTTATAGTATATTCTCTTCTTTTTATCCTATTTGATTTTCAGTTTCTTGGGGACAAGCAACAATTTAAGTTTGGTGTTGTGATGAGCAGATAATTTATACGCCTTTTGGCATTAATTTTACATAGTTTTCAGTTTGATTTAGTTAGTTTTTAGTATATTTTTATTAGTTTTTAATTAAAAATCACATTTCTGGACTTTACTATGAGTTTGTGTGTTTTTCTGTGATTTCAGGTATTTTCTGGCTGAAATTGAGGGACCTGAGCAAAAATCAGATTCAGAGGTTGAAGAAGGACTGCAGATGCTGTTGGATTCTGACCTCCCTGCACTCAAAGTGGATTTTCTAGAGCTACAGAACTCCAAATGGCGCGCTTCTAATTGCGTTGGAAAGTAGACATCCAGTGATTTCCAGCAATATATAATAGTCCATACTTTGCCCGAGTTTAAATGACGCAAACTGGCGTTGAACGTCAGTTCCATGTTGTAGTTTGGCGTTCAGCGCCAAAAACAAGTTGCAAAGTAGAGTTCAACGCCAAAAACACGTTACAAACTGGCGTTCAACTCCAAGAATGACCTCTCCACGTGTAAACTTCAAGCTCAGCCCAAGCACACACCAAGTGGGCCCCGGAAGTGGATTTCTGCATCATTTACTCATTTCTATAAACCCTAGTAACTAGTTTAGTATAAATAGGACTTTTTACAATTGTATTTACATCTTTAGTTTCATCTATAGATCACATTTGGGGGCTGGCAATTCGGCCATGCCTGAACCTTTATCACTTATGTATTTTCAATGGTAGAGTTTCTACACACCATAGATTAAGTTGTGGAGCTCTGCTGTTCCTCATGAATTAATACAAAGTACTACTATTTTCTATTCAATTCAAGCTTATTCCGCTTCTAAGATATTCATTCGCACTTCAACATGAATGTGATGATCGTGACACTCATCATCATTCCCTATGAATGTGTGCCTGACAACCACTTTCGTTCTACCTACGATTGAATGAGTATCTTTGGATTTCTTAATCAAAATCTTCGTGGTATAAGTTAGAACCCTTGGATGGCCATTCTTGAGATCCAGAAAGTCTAAACCTTGTCTGTGGTATTCCGAGTAGGATCCAGGAAGGGATGGCTGTGACGAGCTTCAAACTCACGAGTGCTGGGCGTAGTGACAGACGCAAAAGGATGGTGAATCCTATTCCAGTATGATCGAGAACCTCCAGATGATTAGCCATGCAGTGACAGCGCATCGGACCATTTTCACAGAGAGGATGAGAAGTAGCCATTGACAACGGTGATGCCCTACACAAAGCTTGCCATGGAAAGGAGTAGGATTGATTGGATGAAGACAGCAGGAAAGCAGAGGTTTAGAGGAACGAAAGTATCTCGATACGCTTATCTGAAATTCTCACCAATGAATTACATAAGTACCACTATCCTATTTTATATTTTATTTATTTTCATCCACTATAATTTCTTAAAACAATTTAATCCGCCTGACTGAAATTTACAAGATGACCATAGCTTGCTTCATACCAACAATCTCCGTGGGATTCGACCCTTACTCACGTAAGGTATTACCTGGACGACCCAGTGCACTTGCTGGTTAGTTGTACAAAGTTGTGAAACAAAATTAAGAATATGAACGTGTGTATGAAGTTTTTAGCGCTGTTACCAAGGAAGTAAAGATCACGATTTCGCACACCAGGTTGTAATGGGGCTCGGGTCAAGGTAAGATTGTATTTGGTCAAGTGAGCTTGAAATTTGAATCTTTGATTAACCTAAGCTTCCCACCTAACCTACAACAACATTCTTCACTTTTTCACACACTCATGCATTCCCTTTCAATCACATTCCATATGCATTGATATTATTACTTTACTTTGGGGTATTTTTGTCCCCTTTTATTACTTTTTTTTTCTTTTTCTTTTTCCATTTTTTTTTCTTTTATTTTTCTTTTGTTTTTCTCTTTTTCTTTTGATGAATTATATACAAAAGTGCCAATGCATATGGTTTTAAATATTTAATACATGAGCATGTACCCAATTCCCAAAATTTTCAATAAAAATACTAAAATACATTTTTATCTCACCCAATGTCCCCAAATTTTCCCATACTTGAATGATAAACACACCCACTAGCCTAAGCTAATCAAAGATCCAAACAAGGGACATTTATTATTTTCCGCTTTAAGGCTTGTAATATGCTAAAATTAAGAACAAATTGGTTTAGCATAGGCTCAAAGTTGGCTAACAATGGAAGATAAACAGTAGGCTATTTGGGTAAGTGAGCTATTTGAAACGATAGTCTCAATCATATAAATGTATTCATACACAAAATAATGGACATATAGAATCAAGCAAATCAAAGATTACAATCAAAAAAGGAGTTTATTACGCAAGAACAAAGTTTATGGTTGAAAACATACAACCATACAATTAAGGCTCAAATGTTACTTGGTGTTTTGTTCAGTATCTTTTCTATGTTCTTTAAGAAGTATATTTCAAGCAAGTTCATAAACAAGTTTTAAATCTAATCAATGGAACGCCCTAAAAGAGATTTCTTGAAAATTATTTCTTGTTTTACTAAACTTATTTCCTATACTAGGCAACATGCAAATATAACTATAAGCAAGCCAAGATATATACAAGCAACTAATAAAAGTGCAATGTAATGAAATATTAAACAAATATTCACAAAAACATAACTATTAAAAGCTAGAAAATAGTGCAAAGTGTTGAGAAAGAGAAATTTATGCCTCGAAAATTACGGATCCTCTCCCACACTTAAACGTTGCACGGTCCTCCGTGCATGCACTCAATCCGGGGGTTAAGAGATGTGAGGCTTCACTTTCAGCTGGTGGGGATTGGGGCTCGGGTCACTGTATAAAACAAATAAACAAGAATTGAGGAAAAATTTATAGTAGTGTGGTATGATAAAAGACAATGTGTGTATTCTAAGTGTTCACGGTTTAGAACACACATTGGCTAGGTAAAATGGCAACCACATAATCAAAAGAAATAACATGTGTTCCTCAATCAAGGTAGCTTAGGTTGCATGTAAAGAGTAAGCAAGAGATACCGCACAAACAAACTTAGGTAACCACAACTAAAGTGAATTGAACATTTAATATTGGATATTGAAGTTATGGAAGTGAAAGCGCAAGGTGAATAGAAAATGGCACAATCAACAATAACCAATTCATTGATGAAAAGAAGACTACTTATTCATCCTCAAAGTCACATAATAAAGGTACTTGTTGCAAAAAGTGACAAGCTAGATAAGAATCAAGTTAAGTCACTCAAACAAATGCAAAGCCTTAAAATAAATAAGTATCTTGTTATGTGATTATATTGACATGAAAATCATGCTGATCAAGTAATTTCAATTCAATTCACTAAAGTAAAGGTGCACAATTCATAATTAAGTTGCCAAACAAGTATATAGTTTAATGCATATGGTAACTACAACATATGAATTAAACTCATAATTCATTTAGTCAATCAAACAAAGACTTAATGTTCAGTGCAGATAGTTATCAAAAATTAAATCAAAATTCAAGCATGAAGCAACCCAATCAACATCAATAAAAAACTTGCAATTTATTTAATTAACAAACAGCTAAACCAAAACTAATATAATTACTAAAACAAAAATGAGGTGCATTGAAAACTAAGTAAAATAAGTAGAAAAACAGGGGAAAAGCAAGAGAAGAGAGGGATGGAGGGGGTGAAAAGTGCGTTAGGGCTAAATTTAAAGTACAATGAAAATGTTGCCCAAAACAGCACTTGTGCGTATCATGAATTAATATTTGATGAGATACTTTGGCTTGATTTGAGTGGATTTCATCACATAAACCTACACTTAAAAACCAAAATAGCATACTTTTGTGTTTGATCCCTAAATTGACCCTAAATGTGAAAACATGCATTTTTGTGCTTAAATTGAGAAAGTTTATTCCACTTTTATGCCATTTGATGCCATGACTTATTTGTTGACTGATTTTAGGCTCTAGAGGCAAGATTGGCTAAGCAAAAGTGGAAGAAAGCATGTATAAGGGAGAAAACATGAAGAAAACAAGAAAAAGCAAACACAGGAGAGCGTGCGTGCGTACAAGCCAGCGTGCGTACGCACAAGACGAAATTAGCATGTGTGCGTACGCACAAGCACCTGTGCGTATGCACAGGAGAATATTCAGCGAAGTGTGCGTACGCACAGGACCTTGCATGTGGATTCATTAATGAAACACGTGATCCGTGAATTTAGGGGCCTTTGGCCCAGTTTTGGAGGACTTTATGCTAAATGGGAAATGCTATATGAAGGGGAAATGATCAAATATGAAGGCATTAGAGTAGGAGGCCTCATTCTACATTTTTTAGCATAGTTAATTAGGAGTAGGAGTAGTGTAGAGTAGATAATTCTCTCCTAGGGTTTATGTAGCTTTCATGTAGCATTTTATAGCAAGATTTGATCTTGGATTTTACTCATCTTTTTTAAGTACTCTTTAATTTCCTCTTTAATTTCACTACTTTTGTCTTTATTTTCTTATGGTTCAAGTACTTTGTTTATATATGCAATTTTGAGTTCTTGAAGTTTTGATTGATGAATTTCATATTTCATGATTTTTATATGCTTGTTTGATTGTCTCTTGTTGATATTTTTGATAGTTGGTTATAGTTTTCTATTTTTCCTTGAAATTTTCCATGTTTTGCTTTTATGCACACAAGGTATTTGTGAAAATGCCAACTTTAGATTTTGAGTAGATTTTCGCACCTTGGCTTGGGATTTGAGTTCCAAGGATACTAGAGTCATGATGTCCGACATTTAGTAATAATTCTTGGGCAGTTAGTTGATTTTTATTTCCATTGACGCTAGCTTTTTACCAACAAGTTTGGTAAGTTAGCTAGGACTTATGAATTAAGGTCAATTATGCTTGCTTGACATACTCCTTGATGTTAGGGGTTGACTAAGCGAGATTGACTCATCATAATTACCATAGTTGTGGTTATGGTGATGATAGGATTCCTTGGACTCTCATCCCCAAGTCAAAGCTCTTTTATGCATTTATAGCATTTTCACTAGTTTTGATCTTGTTTTCCATTTACTTGCATAGATTCCAATTTTGATTATCTCTTTGTTCTTTTATTGCTTAGTTCTTTTAATCTTTTTCTCTTTGATTGCATAACCCTTTTTCCTAACAACCGAAAGCATGACACTTCAATTGCATTCCTAGGGAGAACAACCTGAAGTTTAAAGACTCTCAGATTATATGCTTTGTATTTGAATTAAACTTTGATGTTGGTTGATTGTTGGGTTGGGACTATACTTACAACGCCAATTCTATTTTGATGAAAATTCCTAATCCACTTTGGGCGCTCATCAAGTTTTTGGCGCCGTTGTCGAGGAGCTAGCATCATGTGTGCTATATTTTGGTTGTTGTAAATATGTCCATAGTGTGAATAGATACTTTTTGGGTTGTTTTTTTGTTTTTGCTATTTATTAGGATTTTTTCTTCTTTTGTTAATTGATGTTTTTTGCTTTTATTTTCAATTTTCTCTATGAATTATCACCCTCTTGGTTTGGAGTTTGGTTGTGATCATTTTGTAGGGTTTGGTAACTTCAATTTTGGTTTGCATCATGGGATTGGAGTATCAATTTTGGAAGGAGCAACCTCCTCTATACGACAATGAACCATACCCTTCCCAATTTGCATACCCAAACCAAGGATATGGTGGATTTCACTTTGATTATGCACCTCCACCACCATATGCCTATGACCCATACCTCCAACATAATCCTCGACCACCACATTTTCAAACACCACACCACCACTACCAACAACCACATCCGTACATACCACCTTAAGATACTCATCAACATGAACTACCTCCCCCATATACAACCTTCTTCCCAACCAATGAACTTTCCCTCTTATCTAATTGTGAAGTTCTCCAACCCTTGACCCAAGAACCATAAGTCCTTCAAGCCTTTCTCCAAGAGCAAGAAGGATTCTGAATGACACAAGGGCACTTCATGGCCACCATAGGCGAAGCGGTAAACCGCTTAATCCTCCTACACTCATCCGATCAAGGCATTCCTCTTGAGGAATGTGAGGGATCAATGATGAGTGAAAATTAGATTTCCACACAAAACTCACCGGCAAGTGTACTGGGTCGCATCAAGTAGTAAAACTCACTTAGAGTGAGGTCGATCCCACAAGGATTGATGGATCAAGCAACATTAGCGAGTGATAAGTCTAGTCAAGCTAACATTGGTGAATTAGATGAAATTGAAGCAACAAAAAGTAAATTTCAGGAATTTTAAAGTGCAGAAGGTAAATTGACTGAAACTTAAAAAGCAAGGAATGTAAATTGCAGTAAATGTAAATCAGCAGAATGTAGATTGGAAAAAAGCATAAAGAGCTAGAAAAGTAAATTGCAGCAAAATATAAAGGGGGCTGGGTGCTAGAAAATTAAATGGAAGCAGTAAATTAGAACTCAGAACAATTGACAGAATCTTAAACTTGCAGGAAGAATAAATCAAATTGAGTCAAGAACAAAAATGCAAAAATTGCAGAGAAGTAGAAGTGCAGAAGAGTAAATCAGCAAGAAGACTTAGATCAATTCTGAAATCTCAAAGAGAAATTAACAATTTAAATGAAATAACAAAAACAGAAAGAAAGCCAAGAGCTCAATTGCTCTCTCGATCAAAACAGAAAGGAAATTGCAGAGGAAAGAAAATGAAATAGAAAAGAAAAGAAAACCCAGATCTGATTTCCAATTCTCAAGTTCACAAAGGAAAATTTAAACAAAGAACTCTCTATTCTACTCCTACTCCTATTGCTCTCTAGCAGAGCCAGCCTTCCTATGAAAATGAAATTGATGCCTTTATATAGGGTTTACCTAAATGACAAATGAAATTAAAAATAAATTACAAAAATAAAATTCATATTCTAACTATTTCTCGTGCCTTTGAGTGATGTCAATGAGCTATCCTTGCTTTGAGGCTTCAATGGGCTTGAATTGGAATTAATTGAGCCAGAGTTGCACTTGGAGTGGGCTCTTTTGGTTTGGATTTGAAGAAAGGTGGGTCCAGTTGGCTTTGGTTCAAGTGGCATGGGTTGGGGGCATGCTCCAGTGGAGCGCTCCGTTTGGTTTTGTGAATGCTACGTTTACTTAGCCTTGTTGGTGAGCCAATTTCGTGCCAAGCCTCCTTGCTCATAGCGTTCACTCTTTGAACGCTACATTCAAATTGTGAACGCTACACTTGATGCTGAGCCTTCCTCTCTATGAGAAGCACGAAAACGTTAGCTATAGAGAATGCTACGTTCTAATTTCCGAGCGCTGCCTCCTTGGTTTGCTCTTTGGTGTGCATGCTTGGCTTCTTTGAGCGCTCCGTTCTCTCCTTTGAATGCTAGGCTCTTTGCTTCCAAGCTTTATGTTGCGACAAAGTTCACAAAAGTGAACGCTACATTCAAAATTTTAAACGCTATGTGTTACTTTGATGTGCACCCTTGCTTTCCTTAATGCCTTTCCCGAAAACGTTCATTTTTATGAACGTGGTGCTCACTTAAATTGAACGCTCCTTGTTTGAACGCTTGCTATCTTTGCTAGCTTTACTAATTCAAGCTTTCATTATCTTTAATTAACAATGCCAAGCGTTCATTCATTTAAGGCTAGCGTTTATTCATGATGGCTTTAATAATTAAATGTTTCATGCATGCATTTATTTCATTCATTCGGTCATTAATAAATAAATGCATGCATGCATAAGCATTAATGCATGATAGTTCATGATGCTAATGCCAAGGCTCCATGGTCATGGGCCACGCTTTTAAAAGCGTGGCCTAAGATTCCAAAGCGTGCTCAAACTTCAAAGTGTGCCCCAAAATCCTTCTTTTCTTCTTTTGAGCTGATTTTGTGCTATTTTGCTTCTTTTTCCACTTATTTCTTACAAAATTTATAAAATCAAAAGATCAAGGAAATATACCATTTAAGCACAAAAGCATTCAATATTTAAGCACTAATCATCAATTTCTTGTATGAAAAAACATAGAAAAACATGACATGATGACATGTCATCACAACACCAAACTTAAACCTTGCTTGTCCCCAAGCAAGAAAAGAATCATGCAATAAAGATTGACAATCTAAGGCAAGAAGAATAGTAACTCAATGTTCGTGGTTGGCTAGTTTTCTATGCATGCTACAATCACAAAAGAAATGTAAATGATTGATGCTACTATCTAGCTCAATTTATGAAATCTTTTTCTTATATTTCTTCCTTGAAACAAGCTTTTGATTTTCTTATTAGCTTCTTCTTTTGGGTGCTTTGCCCCATGAGTTGATAACAAAGCTATGACTCTAAATGCTTTGTTTTTAAGTATTACCACTTGATACACAAGCACCACAAAAATTTAATTAGAGGACTTCATTAAGCTCATTTGTTTCTTTTCTTGACTCTCTAATCATTGATGCTCAGAGCCTTGAGCTTTGAGGGAGTGCATTTGCACTTGAGCCTAGCCTTGACTTCTAAGTGTTTTGTTTTTAAGCTTTTTGCCTGATACATAAACACCACAATTACTTAACAATTAAATTGTCATTGGTACTCAGAGCCTTCAGCTTTCCCATTATGTCCCTTTTTTCTTTTCTTACCTTAATTTGCAATTGCTTCTTTAAGATTTTCATGATTTCAAAAGATTTCACAAAATGTCCTAGATGAAAACTTCAATTAAATAAGATCTAATACAATTGAGCAACAGTTAACCATACTAGCCTTCCAATACTTGTATGCACATGCTAAATTCTTCTTTAATGACCTTGTTTGTTTATGATCATGATACTTTACTGCTTTGAACTTTACAAAACTTAAGTTGGTAGTCATAGTGGCATAGCAACATGTTACATATCAAAATTCAGGCTATATTTATTCATACACACATGTAAACAGAGAAGATAAAGACAATCATGCAATTTAAAGTGCTGGAAACAAATGAGAGGAAAAGGAACTTTACAACCTTGTAATTCATCTTCTTTATTGTTGTCATTTTCCTCTCATTCTTCCCCTTTCCCTACCAACTTCAGAGTGCTTGCTCATCCACAAGCAATAATTAGAACAATGGCTATGGGGCTACGATGGATCATGAATGTCTTACACAAAGAAATGTTAGTAGTACATGTGTTTTGATCAAGCAAAATTAAAGATAACAATCAAGGCACAGAGAAACAGAGATATTGTGATTGCAAACATAAGAGGGTGTGCATGATACATTGCATAAAAATATAAGTGGCACACCAAACTTAGTGTGACACTCTCACTTGGAATTGATGCAAGTATCTAGTAAAGTTTGAAACCAAATTTTGTTGCATAGCAACACCAAACTTAGAATGCAACCATATGTCAATTTATTTGAACTAAAACTAAGCAAATGAAACTGTTATTTGTTAAATACAATCACCAAGTGAAGCATCTGTCATGAATAAGGATTTCTTGGTGAGGTATTAACAAAAACAGTTAAGTAGAAAACTAAATGAAAGCATTTAAAAATAGAGAAATGACTAAAGCAAGTAGAATGAAAAAGTGTCAAACCAAAAGAAAAATAATACTGCAAAGGCATTATGATTATGTAGACAAGTGGTGTTGCTGGATGGATTGCATAAAAAATAAGTGACACACCAAACTTAGAATCTTAGTGTGACACTTTCAATTCAGATTTGATGCAATCATCCATAGAGATTGAAAACACATTGTTGCAGGGCAACACTAAACTTAGAATGTAGTCATATGCCAATTTATTAAAATTGATTAAAGCAGTCAGAGAAAGTAAACAAAGCAAAGAAATGAAATGTTACCTACAGTTGGGTTGCCTCCCAACAAGCGCTCTTTTAGTGTCATTAGCTTGACATGTTGTTCTTCACTTTCTTCCTCTTCTTCTAGTTTGTTAAGAGGAATGACCTCAAGGGGGGAGAAGATTCAGCTATTGTCCCCTGTCTTGGCCTCTCCTCAGCAAGCTTCCTTTTGTAAATGGCTTGATTGAGCTTGCTTGCTAGATCAGGGACAGGATTGGTGCTCTTGTTAGTTGCCTTCACTTCTTGGATATCAATACTTGGTGGTTGTGTGATGGTTGGAGTATTATCTTCATCAAAAGCCCTTTGAATTGGTGGTTCAATGAGCCCTTCATCTATGCACTTCTCTGCTTCAATTGAGTGTGATTTCTCTTGATTGTCTTCCTCACTTTCTTGTTCCTCCACTTCCTCCTTTGCAGATTGTTCCTTATCCTGAATTCTTGGCACTCCTAAGTTTCTCCTGCTTTACTTTAAGTGCCCCTCCATCTTCTTGAAGAGGATTTCTTTCCAGGATTGTTTGTGTCTTTCTAAGAGTTGTTCTTGTCTTTCAATGACTTGGTATTGGCTTTCCAAGGATTCTTTGGACCATTGAAGGTAATCCTCAACTGCTAGCTCAAGAGATGAAGGTTGAGAGTGATTTTAGTGACATGGATGTATTGTGGTGAGGTTGTTTTGAGTGGTATGAAATGAATCTGGTGAATTAGGGAATGAATTTTTTGAATGTTGAAATGAGTTTTCTGTGTAGTGGGATGAATTTTGATGAACTAAGTCGTATGGATCTTAGGGGGAAGTTTGTGTTGAGGCAAAATCAAGTGATGAAGGATTTTCATATGAAAAACTGGGAGGTGAGGTTGGACAAGTTTTCATAAATGAATTAAATGCTTGCTCAAGTGATGATGGCTCTTGATATGTGGAGTATGAATTGTCAAATGCTCTCTGATTTTGGTCCTCCCAAGCACAACTTAAAGAATTTTTTAATTCATCATAGTATGGATCATCTTATGGCATTAGAGGACAGCTTTGCATGAATTTATTGAAGGCATAATCAAGAGATGATGTCTCTTGCTGAGTATTATATGGAGCACTAGAATTCCCTTCCCAGCCATAGTTAGTGTTAGTATCATAACAGTATGATTTACTTTTTGGCTTTGGGAGGAAATTCCTTTCACTTAATTGTTCACACTCTTGTTGATATACACAGACACCATGAGAAAAATGACATAAATCATTTTATGGCTTTGGATAATATCTCTTGTGATTTGCTTAATCAATTTGTGGTTCTGGAGCATATCTCCATGGATTGGAGTGCTCAGAATGTGCAACTTCTTGGTGATATTCCTATCCATCATTAGAGTAATGACTTGAATCATATTGTGATGGTGAGCAATATCCCATGAAGTTTGTTTGATCAGAAGATAAATTGAACTCCATTTAAATTTTGTAAAACACAACACCAGTGAAAATTGAGATTCATGTCACAGTTGAAAATTCCTTAGTGAGGCAATAACTCAAACACCTTGGTGTCAGCCAAAAAAATAGAAAATTAAAGGAACAAAAACAAAGAAAATGCTTAATCTAGACCTCTCACCCAGTTAGTCATTGTCGATCTATATCAATCCCTGGCAACGGCGCCAAAAACTTGATGAGTGAAAATTAGATTTCCACACAAAACTCACCGGCAAGTGTACCGGGTCGCATCAAGTAGTAAAACTCACTTAGAGTGAGGTCGATCCCACAGGGATTGATGGATCAAGCAACTTTAGTGAGTGATTAGTCTAGTCATGCTAACATTGGTGAATTGGGTGAAATGGAAGCAATAGAAAGTAAATTTCAGGAATTTTAAAGTGCAGAAGGTAAATTGACTGAAACTTAAAAAGCAAGGAATGTAAATTGCAGTAAATGTAAATCAGCAGAATGTAGATTGGAAAAAAGCTTAAAGAGCTAGAAAAGTAAATTGCAGTAAAATATAAAGGGGGCTGGGTGCTAGAAAATTAAATGGAAGAGGTAAATTAGAACTCAGAACAATTGACAGAATCTTAAACTTGCAGGAAGAATAAATCAAATTGAGTCAAGAACAAAAATGCAAAAATTGCAGAGAAGTATAAGTGCAGAAGAGTAAATCAGCAAGAAGACTTAGATCAATTCTGAAATCTCAAAGAGAAATTAACAATTTCAATGAAATAACAAAAACAGAAAGAAAGCCAAGAGCTCAATTGCTCTCTCGATCAAAACAGAAAGGAAATTGCAGAGGAAAGAAAATGAAATAGAAAAGAAAAGAAAACCCAGATCTGATTTCCAATTCTCAAGTTCACAAAGGAAAATTTAAACAAAGAACTCTCTATTCTACTCCTACTCCTATTGCTCTCTAGCAGAGCCAGCCTTCCTATGAAAATGAAATTGATGCCTTTATATAGGGTTTACCTAAATGACAAATGAAATTAAAAATAAATTACAAAAATAAAAATTCATATTCTAACTATTTCTCGTGCCTTTGAGTGATGTCAATGAGCTATCCTTGCTTTGAGGCTTCAATGGGCTTGAATTGGAATTAATTGAGCCAGAGTTGCACTTGGAGTGGGCTCTTTTGGTTTGGATTTGAAGAAAGGTGGGTCCGGTTGGCTTTGGTTCAAGTGGCATGGGTTGGGGGCATGCTCCAGTAGAGCACTCTGTTTGGTTTTGTGAACGTTACATTCACTTAGCCTTATTGGTGAGCCAATTTCGTGCCAAGCCTCCTTGCTCATAGCATTCACTCTTTGAACGCTACATTCAAATTGTGAACGCTACACTTGATGCTGAGCCTTCCTCTCTATGAGAATCACGAAAATGTTGGCTATAGAGAATGCTACGTTCTAATTTCCAAATACTGCCTCCTTGGTTTGCTCTTTGGTGTGCATGCTTGGCTTCTTTGAGCGCTCTATTCCCTCCTTTGAATGCTAGGCTCTTTGCTTCCAAGCTTTATGTTGCGACAAAGTTCACAAAAGTGAAAGCTACGTTCAAAATTTTGAACGCTATATGTTGCTTTGATGTGCACCCTTGCTTTCCTTGATGCCTTGCCCGAAAACGTTCATTTTTATGGTTCAAGTGGGATGTGAAGTACAATTGAGTGGATTTTGGAGAATGTTGGGGTACTTCAAGGGTAATTTGAAAGCTTGTCCATCCGGCTTGGATCCCGGAGGAGCTTTAAAGTGCCAGCTTGGATGGAGGTTCAAGGAGGAGTGGAAACACAAGCCACCCTAACAAGAGTCTCCTTAACAAGTCCAACTTAAGGACTATAAACCAAAGTTCTTGGTGGGAGACACCCCACCATGGTGACATCTTTCTTACCCTTTGCTCTTTGTTTATAGTTTTGGTTTATTGCATTTTTGTTTGTTTTAGTTAGCCTAGGATTAATTTTATTTTGAGCTTGGATAGTTTGATCTTATTTGTATCATGATTTTGTGGAGTTTTGAATGTTAGGGGTTGAATTTTGGTTGAGCTAAGGTTGAGTGCATTAGATTTTGAAAGAAAAATTTTTGGAAGAAACAGCGCATGTGCGCACACACACCCTTGTGCGCACGCACACAACAACAAAATTCTGCACACTGTGCGTACGCACCCACCTGTGCATACGCACACTAGCCTATATGCCCTCCGTTGAGAGCGCTTGCACGCAATGTGCACGCGCATCTCCCTCTATTTTGCACTCTGTGCGTGCGCACTCCTTTGTGCGTACGCACACGTCCTTACACCCACTCTGGTGGGAGCGCTCGCATGCCCTGTCCGCATGCACCCCTACCTCTTTTCGCCCTTGTGCGTGCGCATGGACCTGTGTGCACACGCAGACATGATCCTAAAAAAAAAGTGTTTTGTGCGTACGCACGTACTAGTGCGTACTTACACGTCTTGTTTCCCTCTCTGTCCAGAGCACTCGCACACCTTGTGCGAGCACACGTCTCCCCTGATTCACCTGGTGTGCGTGCACACATGCCTGTGCGTACGCACAAGTGCTGTTTTGGGCAAAAGTTTTATTGCACTTTGAATTAAGCCCTAACACACTTCCACCCCCCCTCCATCCCTCTCTTCTCTCCCTTTTGCTCTATTTTCTACTTATTGTTGTTAGTTTTGTTTGCATTTTATTTTCATTTTGGTAATTATATTGGTTTTGGTTTAGTTATTTGTTAATTAAATAAATTGCAAGTGTTTGCTTGATGTTGATTGTGTTGCTTCTTAATTGAATGTCATTAATGCACTTATACTTTGCTTTAAATACTAGTTCCTAGTGGGTTTGATGATTCATGTTTTGATTGCATTATAGGACAAACTGTTTATAAGTGCACATTGAATTAAGTGAATTAAGTTGAAATTACCTGTTCATCATGATTTTCAAACTAAATTTATCACATGACTGGTACTTGTTCCTTATTAATTCTTTGCATTTGTTTGAGTGACTCAACTTGATTCTTATCAAGCCTATCACTTTTTGTAACAAGTATTTTACCATGTGACCTTTTTCTTTATGTTTCATGATGAATAAGGAGTTTTCTGCTAATTACTGGATTGGTTATTATTTATTGTGCTATTCTATACCAATTTTGTGCTTTCACTTGCACAATTTCAATATCCAATATCAAATACTCAATTCACTTTTATGGTTACCTAGGTTTGTTTGTGCCTCATCCCTTGCTTATTCTTTAATCGCAACCTAGGCCATCTAATTGAAGAACACATGCTTACTTTTTGATTGTGTGAATGCCATTTTAATCAGCCGTTGTGTATGTTCCAACCACGCGCATAATTGGAATACACACATGGCTAATTTTATCATACCACACCTCTATGCAAACTTTCTCAATTAGATGCTTATTAGCTTCCCCTTTTACCCTTTTGTGCAACTTGCCCTATGATTCCTAATTATACTTTATTCATTCTTTTTGAGGATGAAACATAAAGGCAAGGAGCTGGGAGAGGAGGAGGACGCCGAAAAGAGAGATTCCAATAATGCATTGAGCTTGGCAAGTTTACTACAACCTGAGCCCCCGCAACCGCCAACTGAAGTGGAACTCTTGAGAGACATTCTCCCCGGATCATGTTCATGCACGAAAGACCGTGCAACGCTTAAGCGTGGGGGAGGATTCACCATTTTTGGGGCGTAAACTTTCTTTTTCGGACACTTTGCACTTCATTTTTTGTTTTCTTTTATTATGTTTCTTGTATATATTTGGAGTGTTTTTGATTGTGGCATTGCATTATCTCCATAGTTTATATCTATTGCATTTTGCATCATTTGCATGGTATATACTTATAGATAGAAGTTGTGATTGGATGATGTGAATAGCATATGCCTAGTTCATTTTGTCCTAATTGTTCATGTTAGTTTTTGGTTGTTGAAAATTCGGAAGAGAACTAGGAAAGATTTTGAAATTGCATCCATCACAACATACATACATATAGGAAATAAATTTTAGTGAAAAACAATGAGGATTTTCCAAGAACTTTGTTTTTGGGCATTCTATTGAATTGATTTGAAAAATTATTTTTAAACTTGCTTGAATGATTTTTATGGAACATAGAAGAGAGAAAGAACAAAACAACCTTGTAAGTTGTTGAGCCTTGATGCACGAAATTGCGATCATCAACAATGGTGCCAAAGACTTGGTGCTCTCAAACGTGAATCACACTTTATCACAACTTCGCACAACTAACCAGCAAGTGCACTGGGTTGTCCAAGTAATAAACCTTACGTGAGTAAGGGTCGATCCCACGGAGATTGTCAGCTTCAAGCAAGCTATGGTCACCTTGTAAATCTCAGTCAGGCGGATTCAAATGGTTATGGTAAATTGATAATTAAAATATAATTAAAATATAAATAGGATAGAGATACTTATATAATTCATTTGTGAGAATTTCAGATAAGCGTATAGAGATGCTTTCGTTCCTCCTAAACCTCTGCTTTCCTGCTGTCTTCATCCAATCATTCTTACTCCCTTCCATGGCAAGCTGTGTGTAGGGCATCACCGTTGTCAATGGCTACATCCCATCCTCTCTGTGAAAATGGTTCAATGCGCTGTCACTGCATGGCTAATCATCTGTCGGTTCTCGATCATACTGGAATAGGATTTACTATCCTTTTACATCTGTCACTATGCCCAGCACTCGCGAGTTTGAAGCTCATCACAGTCATCCCTTCCCAGATCCTACTCGAAATACCACAGACAAGGTTTAGACTTTCCGGATCTCAGGAATGGCCGTCCATGGGTTCTAACTTATACCACGAATATTCTAATATCTCGGACTCGGTCCCCTGTATTAGATACCTAAGAGATACTCATTCTATCTCATCTTCATGTAGAACGGAAGTGGTTGTCAGGCACGCGTTCATAGGTGAGAATGGTGAGGAGCATCACATAATCATCACATTCATCATGTTTTTGGGTGCGAATGAACATCTTAGAATAAGAATAAGCTTGAATTGAATAGAAAAACAATAGTACTTTCCATTAATTCATGAGGAACAGCAGAGCTCCACTCCTTAATCTATGGTGTGTAGAAACTCTACCGTTGAAAATACATAAGAACAAGGTCCAGGCATGGCCGAGAGGCCAGCTTCCCTAAATAGCATATGAATTCGAAAATAGGGAAAAAGGAACTCCCCTTACAATAGTAAAAAGTTCTATTTATGCTAAACTAGTTACTAGGGTTACAGGAATGAGTAAATGATACAGAAATCCACTTCCGGGGCCCACTTGGTGTGTGCTTGGGCTGAGCATTGAGCTTTACAAGTGTAGAGGCTTCTCTTGGAGTTGAACGCCAGTTTGTAACCTGTTTCTAGCGTTTAACTTCACTTTGCAACCTGTTTCTGGCGTTTAACTCCAGAATGCAACATGGAACTGGATTTGAACGCCAGTTTGCGTCATCTAAATTCGGGCAAAGTATCGACTATTATATATTGCTGGAAAGCCCTGGATGTCGACATTCCAACGCAATAGAGAGCGCACCATTTGGAGTTTTGTAGCTCCAGAAAATCTACTTTGAGTGCAGGGAGGTCAGAATCCAACAGCATCTGCAGTCCTTCTTCAGCCACTGAATTAGATTTTTGCTCAAGTCCCTCAATTTCAGCCAGAAAATACCTGAAATCACTGAAAAACACACAAACTCGTAGTAAAGTCCAGAAATGTGATTTTTATTTAAAAACTAATAAAATTATACAAAAAACTAACTAAATTATACTAAAAACTATGTAAAAACAATGCCAAAAGCGTATAAATTATCCGCTCATCACAACACCAAACTTAAATTGTTGCTTGTCCCCAAGCAACTAAAAATCAAACAGGATAAAAAGAAGAGAATATACTATAAATCCCAAAATATCAGTGAAATTTAGCTCCAATCAGATGAGCGGGACTAGTAGCTTTTTGCCTCTTGAATAGTTTTGGCATCTCACTTTATCCATTGAAGTTCAGAATGATTGACATCTATAGGGACTTAGAATTCAGATAGTGTTATTGATTCTCGTAGTTCAGTATGTTGATTCTTGTACACAGCTACTTTATGAGTCTTGGCCGTGACCCTAAGCACTTTGTTTTCCAGTATTACCACTGGATACATAAATGCCACAGACATATAACTGGATGAACCTTTTCAGATTGTAACTCAGCTTTGCTAAAGTCCCCAATTAGAGGTGTCTAGGGTTCTTAAGCACACTTTATTTTTGCTTTGGACCTTGACTTTAACCGCTCAGTCTCAAGTTTTCACTTGACACCTTCACGCCACAAGCACATGGTTAGGGAGAGCTTGGTTTAGCCGCTTAGGCCAAGATTTTATTCCTTTAGGCCCTCCTACCCACTGATGCTCAAAGCCTTGGATCCTTTTTATTACCCTTGCCTTTTGGTTTAAAGGGTTACTGGCTTTTTGCTCTTGCCTTTTGGTTTAAAGAGCTTTTGGCTTTTTCTGCTTGCTTTTTTTTTTCTTTTATTTTCGCCATTTTTTTTTTCGCAATCTTTTTTTCTGCAAGCTTTGTTCTTCACTGCTTTTTCTTGCTTCAAGAATCATTTTTATGATTTTTCAGATTATCAAATAATATTTCTCCTTTTTCATCATTCTTTCAAGAGCCAACATATTTAACATTCATAAACATCAAATTCAAAAGACATATGTATTGTTCAAGCATTCATTCAGAAAACAAAAAGTATTGTCACCACATCAAAATAATTAAACTAGTTTCAAGGATGAATTCGAAACCATTTACTTCTTGTTCTTTTGTAATTAAAACAGTTTTCATTTAAGAGAGGTGATGGATTCATAGGACATTCATAACTTTAAGGCATAGACACTTAAATACTAATGATCATGTAATAAGACACAAACATAACATAAAGCATAGTAAACGTAAAACAGAAAAATATGAACAAGGAGATTAAGGAATGGGTCCACCTTAGTGAGGGTGACGTCTTCCTTTTCTTGAAGAACCAATGGTGCTCTTGAGCTCCTCTATGTCTCTTCCTTGTCTTTGTTGCTCCTCCCTCATAGCTCTTTGATCTTCTCTAATCTCATGGAGGATGATGGAGTGCTCTTGGTGCTCCATCCTTAGCTGTCCCATGTTGGAACTTAATTCTCCTAGGGAGGTGTTGATTTGCTCCCAATAATTCTGTGGAGGGAAGTGCATCCCCTAAGGCATCTCAGGGATTTCATGATGAGGAATTTCCTCATGCTCTTGTTGAGGTCCATAAGTGGACTCTCTTAGTGATGAGCTTTTGAGATGAATCTCTCCATCTCCCATGACTTAGAAGTGGAAGCTTTTGCCTTCCCTTTCCTCTTTCTTGAGGTTTTTCTGGCCTTAGGTGCCATTAATGGTTATGGAAAAACAAAAAGAAATGCTTTTACCACACCAAACTTAGAAGGTTTGCTCGTCCCCGAGCAAAAGAAGAAAGAAAGTAGTAGAAGAAGAAGAGAATGTAAGAGAGGGAGAGACGTGTGTATTCGGCCAAGGGAAGAAGAAAGGGTTGTGTTGTGTGAAAATGAAGAAGGAAGGAGGGGTTTATATAGGGGTGGAATGGGGTTTAGGGTTCGGCCATTAGGGTTGGGTTTGGGAGGGAAAAGAGTTTGAATTTTGGAGGTAGGTGGGGTTTATGGGGAAGAGTGGATGGATGTGAATGGTGAAGAGGTGATGGGGAAGAGTGATTGAGGTGATTGGTGAAGGGTATTTGGGGAAGAGAGTTATGAAAAGGTGTGAAGAGGAGAGAAGAAGTGGTAGGGATCCTGTGGGGTCAAGGACTTAACATCCCTGCTCCAATTAGGCGTGTAAAACTCCTTTGCTGTGCAATCCTGGTGTTTAACGCCAGACTGCTGCTTGTTTCTGGCGTTTAAACGCCAGAATGCTCCTCCTCCAGGGTGTGCTATTTTTAATGCTGTTTTTTTATTTTTCAGTAGTTTTTGTGACTCCACATGATCATCAACCTAATAAAACATGAATTAACAGAAAGAAAATAAAATAGATATAATTAAATAACATTGGGTTGCCTCCCAACAAGCGCTTCATTAATGTCAATAGCTTGACAGTGAGCTCTCATGGAGCCTCACAGATGTGCAGAGCATTGTTGGGACCTCCCAACACCAAACTTAGAGTTTGGTTGTGGCCTCCCAATACCAAACTTAAAGTTTGACTGTGGGGGCTTTGGTTGACTCTGCAGTGAGAGAAGCTTTTCATGCTTCCTCTCCATGGTTACAGAAGGAGATCCTTGAGTTTTAAACACAAGGTTGTCCTCATTCAGTTGAAGGATCAACTCTCCTCTGTCCACATCAATCACAGCTTTTGCTGTGGCTAGGAAGGGTCTTCCAAGGATGATGGATTCATCCTCATCCTTCCCTGTGTCTAGGATTACGAAATCAGCAGGGATGTAAAGGCCTTCAACCTTTACTAACACATCCTCTACTAGTCTATAAGCCTGTTTTCTTGAGTTGTCTGTCATCTCTAATGAGATTCTGGCAGCTTGCACCTCAAAGATCCCAAGTTTCTCCATTACAGAGAGTGGCATTAACTTTATTCCTGACCCCAGGTCACACAGAGCCTTCTCAAAGGTCATGGTGCCTATGTTATAGGGAATTAGGAATTTACCAGGATCCTGTTTCTTTTGAGGTAGTTTCTGCCTATCCAATGCATTTAGTTCATTGGTGAGCAAGGGAGGTTCATCTTTCCAAGTCTCATTACCAAATAATTTGGCATTCAGCTTCATGATTGCACCAACGTACTTAGCAACTTGCTCCTCAGTAACATCTTCATTCTCTTTAGAAGAAGAATACTCATCAGAGCTCATGAAGGGCAGAAGGAGGTTCAATAGAATCTCTATGGTCTCTAGTTGAGCCTCAGATTCCTTTGGTTCCTCAAAGGGAAACTCCTTATTGGTCACTGAACGTCCCAGGAGGTCTTCCTCACTAGGTTTCACGTCCTCCTCCTCCCTTGCAGGTTCGGCCATGATGGTCAAATCAATGGCCTTGCACTCTCTCTTTGGATTTTCTTCTGTATTGCTTGGGAGAGTACTAGGAGGAGTTTCAGTGACCCTTTTACTCAGCTGGCCCACTTGTGCCTCCAAGTTTCAGAGACTATATTTGCTAAGCTAGATGGATTCTGCTCAGAGTTCTCTGTCTGTTGCTGAGTGGATGATGGAAAAGGCTTGCTATTGCTAAACCTGTTTCTTCCACCATTATTAAAGCCTTGTTGAGGCTTTTGTTGATCCTTCCATGAGAAATTTGGATAATTTCTCCATGAGGGATTATAGGTGTTTCCATAGGGTTCACCCATGTAATTCACCTCTGCTATTGTAGGGTTCTCAGGATCATAAGCTTCTTCTTCAGAAGATGCCTCTATAGTACTATTGGATGATTCCTTCAATCCATTCAGACTCTGAGAAATCATATTGACTTGCTGAGTCAATATTTTATTCTGAGCCAATATGGCATTCATAGTATCAATTTCAAGAACTCCCTTCCTCTGAGGCGTCCCATTACTCACAGGATTCCTTTCAGAAGTGTACATGAACTGGTTATTAGCAACCATGTCAATGAGTTCTTGAGCCTCTGCAGGCATTTTCTTTAGGTGAATGGATCCACCTGCAAAATGGTCCAATAACATCTTTGATAACTCAGACAGACCATCATAGAATATATCCAGGATGGTCCATTCTGAAAGCATGTTAGAAGGATACTTTTTGGTTAGTTCCTTGTATCTCTCCCAAGCTTCATAGAGGGATTCACCTTCTTTCTGTTTGAAGGTTTGAACATTCACTCTAAGCTTGCTAAGCTTTTGAGGAGGAAAGAACTTGGCTAAGAAAGCCGTGACCAGCTTATCCCAAGAGTTCAGGCTGTCTTTAGGTTGAGAGTCCAACCATATTCTAGCTCTGTCTCTTACAGCAAACGGGAAAAGCATAAGCCTGTAGACCTCGGGATCAACCCCATTGGTCTTAACAGTATCACAGATCTGTAAGAATTCAGTTAAGAACTGAAAAGAATCTTCTGATGGAAGTTCATAAAACTTGCAGTTCCGTTGCATTAGAGAAACTAATTGAGGTTTAAGCTCAAAATTGTTTGCTCCAATGGTAGGAATTGAGATGCTTCTTCCATGTAAGTTGGAATTGGGTGCAGTAAAGTCACCAAGCATCTTCCTTGCACCACCACCATTGTTATTGGTTTCGGCCTTCTCTACTTCTTTTTTGAAAATTTCAGTAAAGTCCTCTTCAGAGTGTTGTGTTTTAGCTTCTCTTAGCTTCCTCTTCAGAGTCCTTTCAGGTTCCGGATCAGCTTCAACAAGAATGTTCTTATCCTTGCTCCTGCTCATGTGAAAAAGAAGAGAACACAAAAGAAAATATGGAATCCTCTATGTCACAGTATAGAGATTCCTTATGTAAGTATAAGAAGAGAAGAGTAGCAAAAAGAAAAAGATAAGAATCCAAACACAGGGAAGAGGAATGGGTTCAAATTCTTGAGTGAAAGAGGGGTGTTAGTAGATGAATAAATAAACAGAAGGGGATGAGAGATGAGAAAATTCGAAAATTAAACAAAATAAAATAAAAATCTTTTTTGTTTTTTAAAAATTAAAGTTAAAATTTGAAAATTAGAAAGAAAAATGAAATTAATTTAAATTGAAATTTAAAATAATTAGTTGATTAAAATTGAATTTTGAAAAAGAGGGAAGGGATTTTCGAAAATTAGAGAGAGAGAGCTAGTTAGGTAGTTTTGAAAAAGATAAGAATCAAACAAAAAGTTAAGTGGTTAATTGAAAAAAGATTTGAAAATCAAATTTTTAAAAGATAAGAAGTTAGAAAAGATTTAGAAAGGATTTTGAAATTGATTTTGAAAAAGATGTGATTGAAACTTATTTTGAAAAAGATTTGAAAAAGAAATTTAAAAAGATTTGATTTTGAAAATTAAAGTTGATTACCTGACTAACAAGAAACAAAAAGATATGATTTTAAAAATATAAAGATTGAACCTTTCTTAATAGGCAAGTAACAAACTAAAAATTTTTGAATCAATCACATTAATTGTTAGCATTAATTTTGAAAATATGAAACAAAAATAAGAAAAAGATTTTTGAAAATCATTTTGAAATTTTCGAAAATCATAAAAGAAAAATGAGAAAGATTTGATTTTTGAAAAAGATTTGAAAAAGGATAGAATTTTTAAATTGAAAATTTGATTTGACTCATAAGAAACAACTTAATTTTAAAAAGTTTTGAAAAAGTCAACTCAAATTTTCGAAAATTTATGAGAGAAAAAGGGAAAGATATTTTTTTTTATTTTTGAATTTTTAATGATGTGAGAAAAACACAAAAAAGACACAATGCATGAAAATTTTGGATCAAAACAAACGATGCATGCAAGAACACTATGAATGTCAAGATGAACACCAAGAACACTTTGAATGTCAAGATGAACATCAAGAACATATTTTTGAAAATTTTTAAGAAAAGAAAAATATGCAAGACACCAAACTTAGAAATTTTCAATAATTAGACACTAACAAATTAAAAATGCATATGGAAAACAGGAAAAGACACAAGACATAAAAATGCAAAGATCAAACAAAGCAATTCATCAAGAACAACTTGAAGATCATGAAGAACATATGCATGAGTTTTTGAAAAATGCACAAATTTTAAAAACATACAATTGACACCAAACTTAAAATTTGACTCAAGACTCAAACAAGAAACACAAAAAATATTTTTGATTTTATGATTTTATATATTTTTTTGGATTTTTTTGAAAATTATTTTTGAAAAAAACGCAAACAAATAAAAAATTTTTGAAAGATTTTTTTTTTTTGAAAACTTTTTGAAAAGAAAATTACCTAATCTGAGCAACAAGATGAACCGTCAGTTGTCCAAACTTGAACAATCCCCGGTAACGGTGCCAAAAACTTGGTGCACGAAATTGCGATCATCAACAATGGCGCCAAAGACTTGGTGCTCTCAGACGTGAATCACACTTTGTCACAACTTCGCACAACTAACCAGCAAGTGCACTGGGTCGTCCAGGTAATAAACCTTAAGTGAGTAAGGGTCGATCCCACGGAGATTGTCGGCTTGAAGCAAGCTATGGTCACCTTGTAAATCTCAGTCAGGCGGATTCAAATGGTTATGGTAAATTGATAATTAAAATATAAATAGGATAGAGATACTTATGTAATTCATTGGTGAGAATTTCAGATAAGCGTATAGAGATGCTTTCGTTCCTCCTGAACCTCTGCTTTCCTGCTGTCTTCATCCAATCATTCCTACTCCCTTCCATGGCAAGCTGTATATAGGGCATCACCGTTGTCAATGGCTACATCACATCCTCTTTGTGAAAATGGTCCAATGCGCTGTCACTACATGGCTAATCATTTGTCGATTCTCGATCATACTGGAATAGGATTTACTATCCTTTTGCATCTGTCACTACGCCCAGCACTCGCGAGTTTGAAGCTCGTCACAGTCATCCCTTCCCAGATCCTACTCGGAATACCACAGACAAGGTTTAGAACGGAAGTGGTTGTCAGGCATGCATTCATAGGTGAGAATGGTGATGAGCGTCACATAATTATCATATTCATCATGTTCTTGGGTGCGAATGAACATCTTAGAATAGGAATAAGCTTGAATTGAATAGAAAAATAATAGTACTTTGCATTAATTCATGAGGAACAGCATAGCTCCACACCTTAATCTATGGTGTGTAGAAACTCTACCGTTGAGAATACATAAGAACAAGGTCCAGGCATGGCCGAGAGGCCAGCCGCCCTAAATAGCATATGAATTCGAAAATAGGGAAAAAGGAACTCCCCTTACAATAGTAAAAAGTTCTATTTATGCTAAACTAGTTACTAGGGTTACAGGAATGAGTAAATGATGTAGAAATCCACTTCTGGGGCCCACTTGGTGTGTGCTTGGGCTGAGCATTAAGCTTTACATGTGTAGAGGCTTCTCTTGGAGTTGAACGCCAGTTTGTAACCTGTTTTTGGCGTTTAACTTCACTTTGCAACCTGTTTCTGGCGTTTAACTCTAGAATGCAACATGGAACTGCCGTTGAATGCCAGTTTGCGTCGTCTAAACTCGGGCAAAGTATGGACTATTACATATTGCTGGAAAGCCCTAGATGTCTACTTTCCAACTCAATTGAGAGCGCACCATTTGGAGTTCCATAGCTCCAGAAAATCCACTTTGAGTGTAGGGAGGTCAGAATCCAATAGCATCTGCAGTCCTTCTTCAGCCTCTGAATCAGATTTTTGCTCAAGTCCCTCAATTTCAGCCAGAAAATACCTGAAATCATAGAAAAATACACAAACTCATAGTAAATTCTAGAAATGTGATTTTTATTTAAAAACTAATAAAATTATACTAAAAACTAACTAAATTATACTAAAAACTATGTAAAAACAATGCCAAAAAGCGTATAAATTATCCGCTCATCAAGCCTTAATGAGTGGTTACAATTTTTAACCACTATTTTTGTTCATTGTGTGTTACGCTCCTTCTATGATTGTAATCTTGGTTTTTCTTGATTCTTTATTTCCAATGTTTGATGTTTTGAGGCCATTTTTTTATATTAAACTCACTCACCCATATGGACCTACCCTTGCAGCTACCTTTATTAACCCCTTTTGAGCCTCTTAATTCCCTTTGTTCTAATTGTTAGCACATCACAATCCTAAGCGAAAAACCATGAATTACCTTGAATTGCATCTTTGATTAGCTTAGGTTGAGGAATGTGTTTCATTTAAGTGTGGAGGGGGGGATTTTGGGAAACATTGGTAGTGAATGAAAAAGTTTGTATTGGGTATGCATTGAAAAAGAAAAATTTTGGAAAATGGGTGCACATTCATGTATCAATTTGCTTTAACCATATGTGTTTGTTGTAGAAAAAGAAAAAGAAATAGAAAAAAATATATGGAAAAATAATAAGAAGGGACAAAGGTTGCCCCAAAGAAAAGAAAAAAAATGAATAAGAAATGCATATGTAGACTTGGATGAAAAAGATCCATAAATGTGTATAAAATGGGAATAGGAAGTTAGGTTGCATAGTTTGTGAATTGGTTGATATAGGTTAAGTTGGATATTTAAACTAATCAAGGATTCAATTTAGTCCACTTAGCCATATCTATCCCACCTAACCCTAACCCCATTACAACCCTCTAAAGACCTCACGATACTTGCACTCACGCATCACACATTTATTGATTGTTAGATGAAAAGCAAATCCTTGAAAGCATGATTAGGAGGGGACTTGAGTGATTAAACCCTAAAACACCAAGCGTTGAGAGTGTATACACACCTAGTGAGGGTTCGAACACTCAACTCTAAGTTCCCATACTTCTTATCATGTATTCTTACAAGTTGCTTCATTTTGATGAGTTAAATCAATTCTCTAGATTGTGATTGCATTGAGCTATTTCTTTGCTTTGCCCTATTTGTCTATACTTTTGCTTGGGAATTTGATTGTTTGTTTTCACCAAATCAATAGGACATTATAGTTAGATAGATATATATAGTATATACATACTTGCATGCATATAGATAGTTGCATTCAATAAGTTGTTTCCCTTTGATCATTCTCCTTGTTTGTTTTAGCATGAGGACATGCTATTGTTTAAGTGAGGGGGAATTAATGAATCCATATTTGATGAGATATTTTGGATTGATTTGAGTGGATTTCATCACATAAACCTACACTTAAACACCAAAATAGCATACTTTTGTGTTTGATCCCTAAATTGACCCTAAATGTGAAAACATGCGTTTTGTGCTTAAATTGAGCAATTTTATTCCACTTTTATGCCATTCGATGCCATGACTTGTTTGTTGAGTGATTTCAGGCTCTAGAGGCAAGATTGGCTAACGAAAAGTGGAAAAAAACATGTACAACGGAGAAAACATGAAGAAAACAAGGAAAAGCACACACAGCAGAGCGTGCATGCACATAAGATGGAATTAGCATGTATGTGTGCGCACAAGCACCGGTGCGTACACACAGGATAACATTCAGCGACGTATGCGTACGCACACATCTGTGCGTACGCACAGGACCCTGCACATGGATTCATTAATGAAACACGTGATCCGCGAATTTGGGGGCCTTTGGCCCAGTTTTGGAGGACTTTATGCTGAATGGGAAGTGCTATATAAAAGGGAAATGATCACATATGAAGGCATTAATGTAGGAGGCCTCATTCTACATTCTTTAGCATATTTAATTAGGAGTAGGAGTAGTGTAGAGTAGATAATTCTCTCCTAGGGTTTATGTAGCTTTCATGTAGTATTTTATAGCAAGCTTTGATCTTGGATTTTACTCATCTTTTATAAGTACTCTTTAATTTCCTCTTTATTTTCACTACTTTTGCCTTTATTTTCTTATGGTTCAAGTACTTTGTTTATATATGCAATTTTGAGTTCTTAAAGTTTTGACTGATGAATTTCATATTTCAAGCTTTATATATGCTTGTTTGATTGTCTCTTGTTGATATTGTTGATAGTTGGTTATAGTTTTCTATTTTTCCTTGCAATTTTTCATGTTTTGCTTTTATGCACACAAGGTGTTCGTGAAAATGCCAACTTTAGATTTTGAGTAGATTTTCGCACCTTGGCTTGGGATTTGAGTTTCTAGGATACTAGAATCATGATATCCGACATTTAGTGATAATTCTTGGGCAGTTAATTGATTCTTATTTCCATTGACGCTAGCTTTTTACCAACAAGTTTGGTATGTTAGCTAGGACTTATGGATTAAGGTCAATTATGCTTGCTTGACTTACTCCTCGATGTTAGGGGTTGACTAAGCAAGATTGACTAATCATAATTATCATAGTTGTGGTTATGGCGATGATAGGATTCCTTGGACTCTCATCCTCAAGTCAAGGCCCTTTTATACATTTATAGCATTTTCACTAGTTTTGATCTTGTTTTCCTTTTACTTGCTTTGATTCCAATTTTAATTATCTCTTTGTTCTTTTATTGCTTAGTTCTTTTAATCTTTTGTTCTTTGATTGCACAACCCTTTCTCCTAACAACCGAAAGCATGACACTTCAATTGCTTTCCTAGGGAGAACGACCCGAGGTTGAAAGACTCTCGGTTTATATGTTTTGTATTTGAATTAAACTTTGATGTTGGTTGATTGTTGGGTTGGGACTATACTTACAACGCCAATTCTATTTTGATGAAAATTCCTAATCCACTTTGGGCCCTTATCAGCATACGCACAGGTATGTGTGCGTACGCACACTATGTGAAAAGTGGAAGGTGTGCGCTCGCACAAGGTGTGCGAATGCTCTGAACAGAAAGGGGATCAAGAAGTGTGCGCATGCTGTAACGACCCAATTTTCAATATGTCTAGATCATACCGGAAACTGAGCGCTACCAATTTTTCTTCCTAATTATTATCTATTATTTATCATATGAGCCTGATTTGTTGTTAAAAACGTAGTCAATTTGCGAGGTATTTTTTTTTTTTGAAAATGTTTGGATTAATAGACAGAATCATTCATAATCAATTCACAAGTAATAACAGATAAAATAGTTATAAACAACCACACATACATACATCACAAGTAGTTGACAACATTCGGTGATTTAGCCTTTATTAGAGTATAGACTTTTAGTTAGAACACCCCTAGATATAGCTAGATAATAACTATATACATATACATACATACAACATCACAGGTCCTGACCTATTCAAGAGGTCCCTAAGCTGGCACCTAGGCTAGCCTAGACTCTATACTCACATAGTCCCTCTAAACTACTAAAGCGAGGGAAAGTATGTTCTAGGTCTTCAAAACTCAAGTCAGGTGGAATGTCATCAAAAGGTAGAACATCATCCGCTACTCCTCTGCACGACCAGACATTGCCATAGGACATCTCTCTGGTACCTCATGAAGTAGCCACACAACAGGAGTCTCGTACACAGGATTTAGGTTAAAGTTCACGTTCAAACGGGGTGTAGACATCAGCTGGTCTCACAGTACATACATATAAACAGAGAATGAGATTCACCCTAGACTCAGAAGACTACCTAGAGCAGAATCCTTTTTAGGAACGATCGTCAGCGAATTACGGAAGGGTACTCATGCTTCCATCTGAAAGGGGAAGGGAGAGAGAAGCGGTAAGAACTAGGGAGTTCTTAGTATGGCCGGGATTATTAGTTAAGTTCATTAATTCTATGTTATTTAGCAGATAAATAGCAGAATACAGAAAAGTAGTAAACAGAAGATACAAATAAATAGAGAAGAGAGAGAAAACATATAGCAGAATACAAACAAAAGAATACAAGAAAATAATACGAACACAGACAGAGAGAATAGAATACAAACAAAGAAAGCATACATTCATGCGACAATCATAATAGAGAAAATGCGTAACCAAGTATGATGCATGTCTGTCCTATGTAGGCCATGAGCTCACGTGTCGGTTTACACCCTGCAGCCCGACATTACCTAGGAACAAGTCCCAAATATGGTTTCCCTTTGTGTCCTTAGTGCATATGTGTCAGTGGTAAGAATACCACTCCTTCGTGACTACCGGCAGTCGGCGCAAAGCTCGACCCCATAATATATGCACAAGGGGAAACAGTGATCCTCAGTTCGTGGGTGTCCCCGAGATCAATTCACAAACAAAACAATGATCTTCAGTTCGTGGGTTTCCCCGAGATCAACATACAACAACAAACATGATCCTCACTTCATGGGCTATACCCGAGATCAATACTCAACAATATAGTAATCTTTAGTTCGTGGGTTATACCAGAGATCAACATACAACAGTTCATGGGTTATTCCCGTAATAATGATTACCATTTCATGGGTTCTTCCCGCATATAAAATAGTTAATAGTTCGTAGGTTTCCCCGAGATCAATGATCATTCAGTTCGTGGGTACTTCCCGTATTTAACCAATTATTCGTCCGTGGGTTTTACTACTCTTTTCTCTTTGTCTGTTTATTCTGCTCTGATTACTCTTTTCTCTGTATTTGTTTCCTCTGCTCTCATTACTCTTTTCTCTATATCCCTATTACTCTTTTTTTCTTTATCTCTTTACTTTATTCTGATTACTCTGTTCTTTGTGTTACTTTATTCTGCTCTGATTTCTCTGTTTAACGTTTATTTTTAAGGCTTATGTAAATTTCGGAATGAATAGTTAGCCTGTTCCAAGTATAGGTTCATTAAGTCTATACTGAAACAGTTTAACTTTTCATATAATACCTAACCCTAGTCGCAACTCAAGGACTAACTATGTTGCTCCTAGTTCGTTTACTAATCTCTGTCTGTTTTTTTGTCATTAAAACATTACAGACTTTTTCTTTGGTTTTTATCTTTTCTTTAACTTTTTATTTTTTATTTATCTTTGCCTCACTAAGATGTTATTACCACTCCCTAAGTGTTTTATGAAGGTAATTATGAGATTCTGCGCTTAAAGTTGTCTTTCTAAAGCTTTTATAGAAAACTACCTTTTTTGCATTATTTTATTATTTTTATTTAAATATTATTTTTAATTAAATATTATTATTTAATATTTTATTATTATTTATTATTTTATCATTAAATTTTTGAAAATTATCTTGCCTTTACCTTTTTACTTTCAAAATTAACTTTTTACCCTGGTAACTTTTAATATTTCTACTTTAACCACCCTAACTTTCAGAAATTACCAAATAACCCCTCAAACACCAAAATATTTACTTCCTTGCCCTTTCTAAGATCTAAAAGGTGTTCTTCAATGTTCTTCCTCACACTCAAAGTGTTCTTCGTGTTCTTCATAAATTCTTCAGATTCTTTCTCTGTTTTTACCCGTTTTTCTGTCTTTTCAGCAATTGATTTTTACCAAAATTCAAAAGAAATTCCCAGCCACTAAAACTCCATCTTTTCTACATGTTTTTAACACAAATTGAACCCCAATTTAAGCTCTAGGTTTTCGTTTTCCAGCAGCCACAAGAACACACATTCATAGCATGAATTTTATCAAATTTCATCAAATTTTCACCAAAATTTCAACAAGAATTACTCATACAAACAATCAATTTCAAGCACAGCTGGTGCGCAGAAATTGTGATTACACTTTGATTATGTAAAATTCATCGCTCTTTCTTTCCCTGGTAATGGCGCCAAAAACATGATGCCAATACCACGGTTCACAACTTCGCACAACTAACCAGCAAGTGCACTGGGTCGTCCAAGTAATACCTTACGTGAGTAAGGGTCGAATCCCACGGAGATTGTTGGTATGAAGCAAGCTATGGTCACCTTGCAAATCTCAGTCAGGTAGGGTTAAATGTGATTGGATTAGATAATTAAAAGATAAATAATGAAGGATAGAAATACTTATGTAATTCATTGGTGAGAATTTCAGATAAGCGAATAGAGATGCTTTTCGTTCCTCTGAACCTTTGCTTTCCTGCTGCCTTCATCCAATCAGTCTTACTCCTTTCCATGGCTGGCTTTATGTGATACATCACCATTGTCAATGGCTACTTTCGGTCTTCTCTTGGGAAAATGATCCAAATGCCCTGTCACGGCATGGCTAATCGTCTGGAGGCATCACCCTTGTCAATGGTTTCACCTTATCCTCTCAGTGAAAATGATCAACGCACCCTGTCACGGCACAGCTATTCATCTGTCGGTTCTCGATCATGCTGGAATAGGATTTACTATCCTTTTGCATCTGTCACTAACGCCCAGCACTCGCGAGTTTGAAGCTCGTCACAGTCATCCAATCATTGAATCCTACTCGGAATACCACAGACAAGGTTTAGACCTTCCGGATTCTCTTGAATGCCGCCATCATTCTAGCTTACACCACGAAGATTCTGATTAAGATATCTAAGAGATACTCATTCAATTCTAATGTAGAACGGAGGTGGTTGTCAGGAACGCGTTCATAGGGAATGATGATGATTGTCACGTTCATCACATTCAGGTTGAAGTGTGAATGAATATCTTAGAAGCGAAATAAGATGAATTGAATAGAAAACAGTACTACTTTGCATTAATCTTTGAGGAACAGCAGAGCTCCACACCTTAATATATGGAGTGTAGAAACTCTATCGTTAAAAATACATAAGTGAAAGGTCCAGGCATGGCCGAATGGCCAGCCCCTCTGATCTAAGAACCAGGTGTCCAAAGATATCTAATACAATAGTAAAAGGTCCTATTTATAATAAACTAGCTACTAGGGTTTATAGAAGTAAGTAATTGATGCATAAATCCACTTCCGGGGCCCACTTGGTGTGTGCTTGGGCTGAGCTTGAGTGTTACACGTGTAGAGGTCATTCCTGGAGTTGAACGCCAGTTTTGGTGCCAGTTTGGGCGTTGAACTCCACTTTGCAACTTGTTTCTGGCGCTGGACGCCAGAATTGGGCAGAGAGCTGGCGTTGAACGCCAGTTTACGTCGTCGAAACTTGGGAAAAGTATGGACTATTATACATTGCTGGAAGGCTCTGGATGTCTACTTTCCAACGCTATTGGAAGCGCGCCATTTCGACTTCTGTAGCTCCAGAAAATCCACTTTGAGTGCAGGGAGGTCAGAATCCAACAGCATCAGCAGTCCTTTTTCAACCTCTGAATCTGATTTTTGCTCAAGTCCCTCAATTTCAGCCAGAAAATACCTGAAATCACAGAAAAACACACAAACTCATAGTAAAGTCCAGAAATGTGAATTTAACATAAAAACTAATGAAAACATCCCTAAAAGTAACTAGATCCTACTAAAAACATACTAAAAACAATGTCAAAAAGCGTATAAATTATCCGCTCATCACAACACCAAACTTAAATTGTTGCTTGTCCCCAAGCAACTGAAAATCAAATAGGATAAAAAGAAGAGAATATACTATTAATTCCAAACTATCAAAGAAACATAGCTTCAATCATATGAGCGGGACTTATAGCTTTTTGCCTCTTGAATAGTTTTGGCATCTCACTTTATCCATTGAAGTTCAGAATGATTGGCATCTATAGGAACTCAGAGTTTAGATAGTGTTATTGACTCTCCTAGTTCAGTATGATGATTCTTGAACACAGCTTCTTTATGAGTCTTGGCCGTGGCCCTAAGCACTTTGTTTTCCAGTATTACCACCGGATACATAAATGCCACAGACACATAATTGGGTGGACCTTTTCAGATTGTGACTCAGCTTTGCTAAAGTCCCCAATTAGAGGAGTCCAGGGTTCTTAAGCACACTCTTTTTTTTGCTTTGTACCTTGACTTTAACCGCTCAGTCTCAAGTTTTCACTTGACACCTACACGCCACAAGCACATGGTTAAGGACAGCTTGGTTTAGCCGCTTAGACCTGGATTTTATTCCTTTAGGCCCTCCTATCCACTGATGCTCAAAGCCTTGGGATCCTTTTTATTTGCCCTTGCCTTTTGGTTTTAAGGGTTATTGGCTTTTTGCTCTTGCCTCTTGGTTTTAAGAGCTTTTGGCTTTTTCTGCTTGCTTTTGCTCCTCTTTTTTTTTTCCTATTTTTTTTCTCTGCAAGCTTTGTTCTTTGCTGCTTTTTCTTGCTTCAAGAATCATTTTTATGATTTTTCAGATTATCAAATAACATGTCTCCTTGTCATCATTCTTTCAAGAGCCAACATATTTAACATTCTTAAACAACAACTTCAAAAGACATATGCATTGTTCAAGCATACATTCAGAAAACAAGAAGCATTGTCACCACATCAATATAATTAAGCTAAGTTCAAGGATAAATTCAAAACTCATGTACTTCTTGTTCTTTTGAATTAAAACATTTTTCATTTAAGAGAGATGATGGATTCATAGGACATTCATAACTTTAAGACATAGTTACTAACTACTAATGATCATGTAATGAAGACACAAACATAGATAAGCACATAACATAGAAAACGAAAAACAGAGAAAGTAAGAACAAGGAATGAGTCCACCTTAGTGATGGTGGCGTTTCCTCCTTGAGGAACCAATGATGTCCTTGAGCTCTTCTATGTCTTTTCCTTGTCTTTGTTGCTCCTCCCTCATTGCTTTTTGATCTTCTCTTATTTCATGGAGCATGATGGAGTGCTCTTGATGTTCCACCCTTAATTGTCCCATGTTGGCACTTAATTCTCCTAGGGAGGTGTTGATTTGCTCCCAATAATTTTGCAGAGGAAAATGCATTTGAGGCATCTCCGGGATCTCATGGTGATGAGCTTCTTGCGCCTCTTGAGCTCCATAAATGGGCTCTCTTGCTTGCTCCATCTTTTTCTTAGTGATGGGCTTCTCTTTCTTAATAGGAATGTCTCCTTCTATAAAAGCTCCAGCTGAGTAACATAGATGGAAGATAAGATGAGGAAAAGCTAGCCTTGCTATGTGGGATGACTTTTCGGCTATTTTGTAGAGTTCATTAGAGATGACTTCATGAACTTCTATTTCCTCTCCAATCATGATGCTATGAATCATGATGGCCCGATCCACAGTAACTTCAGATCCACGTAGTTCTTTGGATCCGGGTTCTTACTTTGATCATGGTTCTTGGTGATCCATGCATTGGCATAGAACTCTTGAACCATTAGGATGCCGACTTGTTGGATGGGATTTTTTAGAACTTCCCAACCTCTTCTTTGAATTTCATGTCGGATCTCCGGATACTCATTTCTTTTGAGTTTGAAAGGGACCTCGGGGATCACCTTCTTCTTGGCCACAACATCATAGAAGTGGTCTTGATGGGCTTTGGAGATGAACCTTTCCATCTCCCATGACTCGGAGGTGGAAGCTTTTATCTTCCCTTTCCCCTTTCTAGAGGATTCTCCGGTCTTAGGTGCCATCAATGGTAATGGAAAAACAAAAAGCTTATGCTTTTACCACACCAAACTTAGAATATTGCTCGCCCTCGAGTAATAAAAGAAAGAATAGAGGAAGAAGAAGAAGAAAATATGGAGAAGAGGGGTGAAGTGTGTTTCGGCCAAGTAGAGAGGAGAGGGTTGTGTTGTGTGAAAATGAGGAAGAATGGAGGGCTATATATAGGGGAGGGAGGGGGTTAAGGTTCGGCCATTTAGGGTGGGTTTGGGTGGGAAATTGGTTTTGAATTTTGAAGGTAGGTGGAGTTTATGAGGTAGGTTTATGGGGAAGAGTGGATGGATGTGAGTGGTGAAGAGGTGATGGGGAAGAGAGATTGAGGTGATTGGTAAAGGGTTTTTGGGGAAGAGTGTTTATGGGATTTTGTGAAAGAGGGGTGAGAAGATGTGAGTGGAGGTAGGTGGGGATCCTGTGGGGTCCACAGATCCTGAGATGATCCTGTGGGGTCCACAGATCCTGAGATGATCCTGTGGGGTCCACAGATCCTGAGGTGTTCAAGGATTTACAACCTTGCACCAAATTAGGCATGCAAAATGCCCTTGCACACAACTCTGGGTGTTCAGCACCAGGTTGGTGCCCATTTTGGGCGTTCAACGCCCATTTACTAGCCATTTCTGGCGTTGAACGCCAGAACCATGCTTGTTCTGGGCGTTCAGCGCCAGGATGCTGCCCATTTTGGGCGTTCAGCGCCAGAACCATGCTTTGTTCTGGCGTTGAACGCCAGACAGGTGCTTCCTCCAGGGTGTGATTTTTCTTCTGTTGTTTTTGATTCCGTTTTCAATTTTTTTATTTATTTTGTGACTCCACATGATCATGCACCTACAAAGACATATAATTAAGAAAAAAAATAGAGTTAGATAAATAGAAATTGGGTTGCCTCCCAACAAACGCTTCTTTAATGTCAATAGCTTGACAGTGGGCTCTCATGGAGCCTCACAGATGTTCAGAGCTTTGTTGAGACTCTCCAACACCAAACTTAGAGTTTGGATATGGGAGTTCAACACCAAACTTAGAGTTTGGTTGTGGCCTCCCAACACCAAACCTAGAGTTTGACTGTGGGGGCTTTGTTTGACTCTGCTTTGAGAGAAGCTTTTTATGCTTCCTCTCCATGGATGCAGAAAGAGATCCTTGAGTTGTAAATACAAGGTTGTCCTCATTCAATTAAAGGATTAATTCTCCCCTGTCCACATCAATCACAGCTCTTGCTGTGGCTAGGAAAGGTCTTTCTAGGATGATGGATTCATCCTCTTCCTTTCCAGTATCCAGGACTATGAAATCAGTAGGGATGTAAAGGCCTTCAACCTTTACTAACACGTCCTCTACTTGTCCATAAGCCTGTTTTCTTGAATTGTCTGCCATCTCTAATGAGATTTTAGCAGCTTGCACCCCATAGATTCCCAGTTTCTCTATTACAGAGAGGGGCATGAGGTTTATCCCTGAACCAAGGTCACACAGAGCCTTAAAAATCATGGTGCCTATAGTACAAGGTATTATGAACTTTCCAGGATCCTGTCTCTTCTGAGGCAATGTCAGTTGATCCAGATCACTTAGTTCATTGATAAACAAGGGAGGTTCAACTTCCCAAGTATCAATGCCAAATAATTTGGCATTCAGCTTCATGATTGCACCAAGAAACTTGGCTGTTTGCTCTTCAGTAACATCCTCATTCTCTTCAGAAGAGGAATACTCATCAGAGCTCATGAATGGCATAAAAAGGTTTAATGGGATCTCTATGGTCTCTAGATGAGCCTCAGAGTCCTTTGGTTCCTCAGAGGGAAGCTCCTTATTGATCACTGGACGTCCCAGGAGGTCTTCCTCCTTGGAATTCACATCCTCCTCTCCCTCATTGGGTTCGGCCATTTTGGTTATGTCAATGGCCTTGCACTCTCCTTTTGGATTTTCTTCTGTATTGCTTGGGAGAGTGCTAGGAGGGATTTCAGTGATCCTTTTACTCAGCTAGCCCACTTGTGCTTCCAAATTTCTAATGGAAGACCTTATTTCATTCATGAAACTTACAGTGGCCTTGGATAGATCAGAGACTAAGTTTGCTAAGCTAGATGGATTCTGCTCAGAATTCTCTATCTGTTGCTGAGTGGATGATGGAAAAGGCTTGCTATTGCTAAACCTGTTTCTTCCACCATTATTAAAGCCTTGTTGAGGCTTTTGATCCTTTCATGAGAAATTTGGATGATTTCTCCATGATGAGTTATAGGTGTTTCCATAAGGTTCACCTAAGTAATTCACCTCTGCTATTGCAGGGTTCTCAGGATCATAAGCTTCTTCTTCATAAGAAGCCTCTTGAGTACTGTTGGATGCAGCTTGCACTCCATTCAGACTCTGAGAGATCATATTGACTTGCTGAGTCAATATTTTATTCTGAGCCAATATGGCATTCAGAGTATCAATTTCAAGAACTCCTTCTTCATAGGCGTCCCATTATTTACAGGATTCCTTTTAGAAGTCTACATGAACTGGTTATTTGCAACCATGTCAATGAGTTCTTGAGCTTCTGCAGGCGTTTTCTTTAGGTGAATGGATCCACCTGCAGAGGTATCCAATGACATCTTAGATAACTCAGACAGACCATCATAGAATATATCCAAGATGGTCCATTCTGAAAGCATGTTAGAAGGACACTTTTTGGTCAGTCCTTTGTATCTCTCCCAAGCTTCATAGAGGGATTCACCTTCTTTCTGTCTGAAGGTTTGAACATCCACTCTAAGCTTGCTCAGCTTTTGAGGAGGAAAGAACTTGGCTAGGAAAGCCTTGACCAGCTTATCCCAAGAGTTCAGGCTATCCTTAGGTTGAGAGTCCAACCATACTCTAGCTCTGTCTCTTACAGCAAAAGGGAAAAGCATGAGCCTGTAGACTTCAGGATCAACTCCATTAGTCTTAACAGTATCACATATCTGCAAGAATTCAGTTAAGAACTGAAAAGGATCTTCAGATGGAAGTCCATGAAACTTGCAGTTCTGCTGCATCAGAGAAACTAATTGAGGTTTCAGATCAAAGTTGTTTGCTCCAATGGTAGGAATGGAGATGCTTCTTCCATGTAAATTGGAATTTGGTGTAGTAAAGTCACCAAGCATTCTCCTTGCATTGTTGTTGGGTTCGGCTTCCATTTCCTTTACTTGTTCGAAATTTTCAATCAAGTTGTCTCTGGATTGTTGTAATTTAGCTTCTCTTAATTTCCTCTTCAGAGTCCTTTCAGGTTCTGGATCAGCTTCAACAAGAATGCCTTTTTCTCTGTCCCTGCTCATAAGAAAGAGAAGAGAAAAAGAAAAGAAGAGGAATCCTCTATGTCACAGTAAAGAGGTTCCTTATTGTTAGTAGAAGAAGAAAAAGAATAGGGGTGAAGAAGAATGAAGAATCCAAACACAAAGGTAAGGATAGGAGCAGTGATGTGAGATGAAGAGAGGTGTTAGTAGATGAATAAATAAATAGAAGGGGATGAGGGAGAAGAATTTTCGAAAAATAATTTTTGAAAAAGAGTTAGTGATTTTTGAAAAAAAAAAGTTTTTGAAAAATGTTAGTAGTTTTTCGAAAATAAAAAATAAAATAATTAGTTAATTAAAAAGAAATTTTTGAAAAAAAAAAGGGAGGATATTTTCAAAAATTAGAGAGAGAGAGAGTTAGTTAGGTAGTTTTGAAAAAGATGAGAATCAAACAAAAAGTTAGTTATTTAGTTGAAACAAATTTTGAAAATCAATTTTGAAGAGATAAGAAGATAGGAAGTTAGAGAAGATATTTTGAAATCAATTTTTTTGAAAAAAATAAGATAGGAAGATATTTTTGAAAAGATATGATTGAAATTAGTTTTGAAAAAGATTTGATTTTTGAAATCACAATTAATGACTTGATTCACAAGAAATCACAATATATGATTCTAGAACTCAAAGTTTGAATCTTTCTTAACAAGTAAGTAACAAACTTGAAATTTTTTTGAATCAAACATTAATTGGTGATGTTATTTTCGAAAATTATGTGATAAAGATAAGAAAAAGATTTTTGAAAAACATTTTTATAATTTTCGAAAATAACTAAGAAAAATGAGAAAGATTTGATTTTTGAAAAATATTTTGAAAAAGATAAGATTTTTAAGTTGAAAATTTGATTTGACTCATAAAAACAACTAGATTTTAAAAATTTTTGAAAAAGTCAAATCTAATTTTCAAAATTATGAGAGAAAAGAGGGAAAGATATTTTTTTTTATTTTTGAATTTTTATGATGAGAGAGAAAAACACTAAAAAGATGCAATGCATGAAATTTTTAGATCAAAACATGTGATGCATGCAAGAATGCTATGAATGTCAAGATGAACGCCAAGAACACTATGAAGATCATGATGAACATCAAGAACATATTTTTGAAAAATTTTTTTTTGCAAAGAAAACATGCAAGACTCCAAACTTAGAATTCTTCAATGCTTAGACACTAAGAATTCAAGAATGCATATGAAAAACAAGAAAAGACACAAAACATGCAAATGCAAAGATCAAACAAGAAGACTTACCAAGAACAACTTGAAGATCATAAAGAACACTATGAATGCATGAAATTTCGAAAAATGCAAGATGCACATGCAATTGACACCAAACTTATAACATGACTCATGACTCAAACAAGAAACAGAAAAATATTTTTGATTTTTATGATTTTCTAATTTTTTGGATTTTTCGAAAATTAATTGAAAAAGGAAAATAAGGATTCCAAAAATTTTTAATATGAATTCCAGGAATCTTGCATTCTTAGTCTAAAGCTTCAGTCCAGGAATTAGACATGGCTCACTAGCCAGCCAAGCTTTTAATGAAAGTTCCAGTCCAAAACACTAGACATGGCCAATGGCCAGCCAAGCTTCAGCAAGATATCAGAATATACTGCTCATTACTTATCAAATATGTAACTTGCCTCTATGCTGATGGTTTGGAAGCCTCAGTCCAAAAGAATTTAGACATGGCTTTGCAGCCAGCCAGGCTTCACGTGCTTCATGAAACACTAGAATTCATTCTTAAAAATTCTGAATAACTTTTCGAAAACAAAAGAAAACATTTTTGTTTTAAAATTTTTTCGAAAACAAAGGAGAAATTTTTTTAAAGATTTTTGAAAAATTTTTGAACACTTTTTGAAAAGAAAACAAAAAGAAAATTACCTAATCTGAGCAATAAGATGAACCGTCAGTTGTCCAAACTCGAACAATCCCCGGCAACGGCGCCAAAAACTTGGTGCGCAGAAATTGTGATTACACTTTGATTATGTAAAATTCATCGCTCTTTCTTTCCCTGGTAATGGCGCCAAAAACATGATGCCAATACCACGGTTCACAACTTCGCACAACTAACCAGCAAGTGCACTGGGTCGTCCAAGTAATACCTTACGTGAGTAAGGGTCGAATCCCACGGAGATTGTTGGTATGAAGCAAGCTATGGTCACCTTGCAAATCTCAGTCAGGTAGGGTTAAATGTGATTGGATTAGATAATTAAAAGATAAATAATGAAGGATAGAAATACTTATGTAATTCATTGGTGAGAATTTCAGATAAGCGAATAGAGATGCTTTTCGTTCCTCTGAACCTTTGCTTTCCTGCTGCCTTCATCCAATCAGTCTTACTCCTTTCCATGGCTGGCTTTATGTGATACATCACCATTGTCAATGGCTACTTTCGGTCTTCTCTCGGGAAAATGATCCAAATGCCCTGTCACGGCACGGCTAATCGTCTGGAGGCATCACCCTTGTCAATGGTTTCACCTTATCCTCTCAGTGAAAATGATCAACGCACCCTGTCACGGCTCGACTATTCATCTGTCGGTTCTCGATCATGCTGGAATAGGATTTACTATCCTTTTGCGTCTGTCACTAACGCCCAGCACTCGCGAGTTTGAAGCTCGTCACAGTCATCCAATCATTGAATCCTACTCGGAATACCACAGACAAGGTTTAGACCTTCCGGATTCTCTTCAATGCCGCCATCATTCTAGCTTACACCACGAAGATTCTGATTAAGAGATCTAAGAGATACTCATTCAATTCTAATGTAGAACGGAGGTGGTTGTCAGGAATACGTTCATAGGGAATGATGATGATTGTCACGTTCATCACATTCAGGTTGAAGTGCGAATGAATATCTTAGAAGCGAAATAAGATGAATTGAATAGAAAACAGTAGTACTTTGCATTAATCTTTGAGGAATAGCAGAGCTCCACACCTTAATCTATGGAGTGTAGAAACTCTACCGTTAAAAATACATAAGTGAAAGGTTCAGGCATGGCCGAATGGCCAGCCCCTCTGATCTAAGAACCAGGTGTCCAAAGATATCTAATACAATAGTAAAAGGTCCTACTTATAATAAACTAGCTACTAGGGTTTACAGAAGTAAGTAATTGATTCATAAATCCACTTCCGGAGCCCACTTGGTGTGTGCTTGGGCTGAGCTTGAGTGTTACACGTGTAGAGGTCATTCCTGGAGTTGAACGCCAGTTTTGGTGCCAGTTTGGGCGTTGAACTCCACTTTGCAACTTGTTTCTAGCACTGGACGCCAGAATTGGGCAGAGAGCTGGCGTTGAACGCCGGTTTACGTCGTCTAAACTTGGGCAAAGTATAGACTATTATATATTTCTGGAAAGCTCTGGATGTCTACTTTCCAACGCAATTGGAAGCGTGCCATTTCGAGTTCTGTAGTTCAAGAAAATCCACTTTGAGTGTAGGGAGGTCAGAATCCAACAGCATCCGCAGTCCTTCTTCAACCTCTGAATCTGATTTTTGCTCAAGTCCCTCAATTTCAGCCAGAAAATACCTGAAATCATAGAAAAACACACAAACTCATAGTAAAGTCCAAAAATGTGAATTTAACATAAAAACTAATGAAAACATCCCTAAAAGTAACTAGATCCTACTAAAAACATACTAAAAACAATGTCAAAAAGCGTATAAATTATCCGCTCATCAACAGCCAAACCATATCATAATCACACAAATCAAACACAATCAATCAAGATTAAATTCGTCAAACCCTACCTTGATTTGCTGCTCCAAATCCGGTTACTCTTTGAAGTGTTCTTAAAGCGCTTTTTCCTCCTAAAACACATCAAGAACAACTTTAAAACTATAAACCATCAACTAAACGAACTTCAGCAGCATCTTAGGAAGGTTATCCTCACCTTAAACGTGCAGGAAATCAAAGATCTTTGGCCCACAAGTAAAGCTAAGCAAGAGATCTAAGGAAGAACATCAAGAAAACACTTGTTTAAGCATGTTTCCTTGAAAACCAAATTGAAGAGGGAGGGAGACAGCCATCTCACCTTATTTCCAGCCTTGATATGTTATATAGTTATGTAGAGGAAGAAGAGAGGATCATTTTGGTGAAATCAGAGTTTTGATTTGAGTTTTAGTTCAGAAGAAATCAAGCTTTGAAGATTAAGTGTTCATGAAGTTTTCTCTCTTTTCTCTCCTTTCAATTTCGGCCAAAGGGAGTAAATGACCATCCTTGGAGTGTCTTGTTGGTGTAAGGTGAGTTGTGATTGGTTGGCTTGAAGGTGGGTTAAAATAATATTAAAATATCTCTTGTGTATAACTACTAAAACTAGATGTATCGGAACACTTGTAAACACATCTCTAAAAATATTTTCCGAGCTACTAGCATAAATGACACTAGTAACATATTTCTTATGATAATAAAACATGTATAATGAGGCCTTAGCATTGCTAAAGTCATCAGAGAGTGCTGGTGCTAAGCTGCACCAGTAAACCGTAAACCTGGTTAAACCGATTTTCTATTTTTAACTAAAATAGACCAGGTAACCTTATAATATCATTCAAGCATCTTCTAATACTAATATAATGATAATATTATACTATTATCTCTCTTCTCTCATGAATCAAGTCCGGTTCGTCAAACAGAGACTATTTACGAAAAATAGAACCAAAACTCCTAACCAATACGATCCAAAAACTAGAGGGAGTGTAAGGAGGTGTGCATACGCACAGTGAGGTGCGTGTGCATAGGATGCGTGAAAAAGGGTTTGTGTGCATTCGCACAAAGTGCAAAACATAGGGGGATGCACCACACAAGGCGTGCGAGCGCTTCCAATAGGGGGCATGCAGGCCGGTGAGCCGGTGCGTACGCACAGGATGAAAAATTTAGTCACATGTCTTGTTTTTCAAAAATTTTTTCTTTCAAAATCTACGGTGCTCAACCTTAGTTCAACCAAAATTTCAACCCCAAACATATATACATTCAAAATTTCATGACCCATATGCAAAATTAACCTATCTAACTCAAAGATTAAACTACTCCTAAGTCAACCAATCAATACAAAAAGCAACTAAGTCAAACTATTAAAAAAAAGAGAAGAGTTAGAACAATGTTATCATGGTGGGGTGTCTTCCACCTAGCACTTTGGTTTATTATCCTTAAGTTGGACTTATATTCATCTTGGAGCTTCCAATAATGCTTAAATCTCCAAAATTTCCAATTGATTGCACCAAGCTTTGATGGAGTTTCCAACAAGCTATGAGCTCCCAAAATTAACCTTCTATACAAACAAAATCATGAAAACAAACAAAAAGCAAGATATTCACATATTAAGATATTCACAAAAAAAAGAAGCAAGCTATTTACATATTGACATATTCACAATAGCCAATAACATAACACCATTGCAACTCCCCGGCAACGGCGCCAAAAATTTGATAGAGGGCCAAAAGTAGGTTTGGAGTTTCACAAAGTAGATTCCGTTGCAAGTATAGTCCCAAACCCAACAATTGACCATCAATCAAATTTTAATCTAAAGATGTCACAATCAATACAAAATAACCAGGAGTTTTTAAATCCTAAGTCGTCTTCCCTAGGAGTTGAACTAAAATGTTCTATCATTGGCTATGGGGTATTTTGGGGTTTTTGGTTATAAGAGGTATGGAATTAAAATGGCAAGTAATTAAATCGAAAGTAAGTAAAAGCAATAAAAATGGAAATTCAAATACTAAAAAGTGTTCTTGGCAAGAATTGAAGAATTAAGGATTCCTATCCTAGTTGTGGACCACAAATATGGTAATTATGTGGAATTAATCCCAATTAGTCAATCCTAACATCGAGGGTTAGTCAAAAAGGCATAATTGATCCCAATCCACAAGTCCTAGCCAACTCTATTAATGGAAGGCTTAGAGTTAGTGGAAACCAAATCAATTAATAATCCTCACACAATGTAGAATGGACATCCACCACTCAAGTTCACCCAATCATATAATTTCTCAACCAAGAGTGTGAAAACTAGGAAAAAATTCAACCAAGCATTTTATCAAATACTTGGTAGGCATAAAAGGAAAGCATGTTAAAATAACAAAAATTAATAAAATCTACAACTACCAAGCATGAAAAGTAAGAGCAACAACTCAATTAAACAATAAAGGAACATAAAATATAAGTTGCATTAAATGGAAGTCAAAATAAGAAAAGTGCTCATAAACATAAAAAGTAACAAAAATGAGAAATTAACAAGATAACATGAGAAAATTAAGGCAATAGAACAAAGAAAGGTAGAAGAAACTAGATGAAAACAAGAATTAAAAAGAGAAATTACAAAGAAATTAAGCTAAAAACCCTAGGTTCTAGAGAGAAGGGGGAGCTTCTCTCTCTAGAAAATGACCTACATGATGCTAAACTAACCCTAATTGCTCCCCCCTTTTCACATGAAATGATGGCCCTTTGATATAGCACTCATCAGCCTCAAAAAGTCCCAAAATTGGGTTTTGGAGGCCCAGAAATCGCACCTAGCGATTTGCATTAATGAGGTCACCTGCTGGGACTTATACGTACGCACAAACGTGTGCGTACGCACACATGCTGTTGTGCTTCTTGTGCGTACGCATAGAAGGTTGTGCGTATGCACACTCCAATGTGTGCTTCTCCTTTGTTTTCTTCATGTTTCCTCCCTCTTGCATGCTCTTCTTCCACTCTTATCAGGCTATTCCTACCTATTATACTTGAAATCACTCATCAAAACCATCAAAGCATCGAATGGGATAAAAGTGGGATAAAAGTGATTAAATTAAGCACAAAATAGCATGTTTTTACAATTAGCCACAATTTAGAGAGAAAACACAAAAGTATGCTATTTGGATGAATAAATGTGGGTTTGTATGATGAAATCCACTCAAATCAATCCAAAATTTATCATCAAATATGGATTCATCATGTACCATGCACAACCCACTTATTAATACAATCTCATTGCCTCTGTTTCTTTGGCCTTTATTGCTATCTTTAATTTTGCTTGCTTAAACACATGTATTACTTACATCATTGTTTTAAGACATTCATGATTCATCACAATTCCATCACCAATATTTTCACTTGTTGCTTGAGGACAAGCAATTATTCTAAGTTTGGTGTTGGAGGGAAGGAATATGAGGGAAATGACAACAGCAAAAGATGAACTATAAAGTGGTTAAGTTCCTTCTCCTCTTATTTGTTTCCAATACTTTCTATTGCATGATTGTCTTCTATTTTCTGTTTTATGTATGTATGTTATTTCTCTTTGATAAGCATAGTTTGATTTGAATTGTAACATTTTGCGTCTACATCATAATTACCATCTTGAAATTTGTGATTCAAAGTAATTAAGCATCATGATCATAAATAAATAAGGTTAATTAAAGAAGAATCTAGCAAGAGCATATAAGTATTGGGAGGCCAGCATGACTATTTTTGCTCAATTGCATTTGAATTTGTTTAATTAAAGTTTTCATCTAGAACATTTAATGAAATTTTTGAATTTTGAAAACCTTGAAGAAGCAAATCAATTAAAGATCAAGAAAGAAAAAGGGGAAAAATGAGAAAGTTGAAGGCTTTGAGTACCACTAATAATTCGTTAGTCAAGTACTTGTGGTGTTTATGTATTAAGCAAAAGTCTTGAAAACAAAACACTTAGAGTCAAGTTTAGGCTCAAGTGCAAAGCACTCCCTCAAAGCTCAAGGCTCTGAGCCTCAATGATTAAAGAGTAAAGAAAAGAAACAAATGAGCTTAAAGAGTCCTCTAATTAAATACTTGTGGTGCTTATGTATCAAGTGGTAATACTTGAAAATAAAGCATTAAAAATTGGTGCAAAGCAAAAAACAAAAATGGTACAAAGCAGCCAATAAGCTAAGAAAAAGATAAAAAGCTTGTTTCAAGGAGGGAATATAAAGAAAAGATTTCATAAAGTGAGCTCGATAGAAACATCAATCATTTGAAATTGTTTTGTGATTGTTGCATGCGTAGTAAACTAGCCAACCATGAACATTAAAAATTGCTATTCTTCTCACCTTGGATTGTCAAATTGTATTGCATGATTCTTTATTTGCTTGAGGACAAGCAAAGTTTAAGTTTGGTGTTGTGATGCATGTGCATCATGTTGTGTTTTTCTATGCTTTTTCATATTAAAAATTTATTCATTATGCTTAATTATTGAGTATTTTGGTTCTTAGGTTGTATATTGCTTTGATCTCTTTGATTTGATTAATTTTGCAAGAAATAACAAAAAAAGAAGCAAAAAGCACAAATTAAGCTCAAAAGAAGAAAAGAGGAGATTTTGGACATACTTTGAAGCTTGGGCACGCTTTGGAACCTTAGGCCATGCTTTTAAAAGTGTGGCCCATGACCCATGAACCAAAGCCTTCAACCTTGGCATTTCAAACTCCAAATGTGGCGTCTAAAATGCCACATTACGATCCTCCAGGGGCACCAACTCCATGCCCCAATTTAAGCCTAAAAGCTAGTGTTTCCAATGCCATAAGTGGCATTCCAAATGCCACACACATCACTCTCCAGTGCCAGCAAGTTGAGCATCAAGAGTGGAGTTTCAAACGCCCGTTGCCATGCCTAAAATGCCACATCAATTGGTAATCTGACCTCTCCATACTCCAACATGAATAACTTGAGCTACAAAGTTCCAAATGAGATTATTCTAGTGTCATTATAAAGTAGACTTCTAAAGCTTTCCAACCATATAATATAACACTTTATATTGGACGCTGGATTTGAGGTTAGAATTCACCACAAAAAACACAAGGTGAGTAGAGCATGATCCTGCAGAGGCGCCAGCTGACCTCGTCATCTTCAAAGGCAAGTAACTTGAGCTACAGAGATTTAAATGGCACGTTTCTAGCCGCATTAACAAGTAGACATCCAGTGCTTTCTAACGATATACGATAGTCTATGGTGCCTAATAAACTCAAATATTCCTTCGGCAAGTATACTGAATCGTAGTCAAGTAATAACTCTTTTTGAGTGAGGTCGATCCCACAGAGATTGATTGATTGAGCAACTTTAGTCACCAGGATATTCTAGTTAAACAAATCATTAATGCGTATTGAGTACAGTAAATAAATGACTGAATTGTAAATAGTATAAAAGTAAATAACTGAATAAAGAGCAGAATTGTAAAGAGCTTGAAAGTAAAGTGCAGTAAGTAAATGACTATAATGATAAAGAGGAAAGGGAATTAGATGATAGAAATTAAACAGCAATAAAAGAATGGGGAAGAATGAATAGGGAGATTCATTGGGTTCAGGAGATATTGCATTCTCTGGATCAACGCTTCCTCATCTCTTCCTCAATCATGCAACTCATTGATCTCTTGGCAATCATGAGTGATTGAATCCCAATCCCTTGGTAATTCAATCTCTCTAATCTTGATCAATTGCTAATTTCTTGATCTAATTACTCATAAAAAAGATGAAGCTTGGTCCCTGATTATACCACACACTCTCCTAGATCCAATTTATGGGTAGATTAAATGTCATAATATCCAACCTATACCTAGATCTATTCAAGTGTGAGAAAGATTTCAAGCATGACTCTATGATCCCTTTTCCAAAGCACACATAGAATCCATATGAACTCAATCTCTTTCCCAATATGATTGAGTTCTTAAACAAAGAACAAAAATCTTATCAAGCAAATCAAAAAGAGATGAAGAAAAGAAGAAATTCAATTCACTATTGATCCATCATGTACAATAGAGCTCCCTCCCCAATGAGAAGGAGTTTCGCTACTCATAGCTTAGAGAGAGTACAAAAGATGGAAGGAAGTGAAGTGAGTAAAAGTGTCTAAAAAAGTCCCTTACTAAGTACCTTCAAGGGGTTTAAATACTATTCCTATCTAGAAATGAAAATTACAATAAATTTTGTAAAAATAGCTAATTCTCTAACTAACTCCCTCTGGGACTCTTTTCACTGAATGAAGGTGTGTTAAGTGGCATTTCACTTGAGAGTGCCCGCCCATGATGATTTACTAGCGTGCCACGCTCTGAGCACATAGTTGGCACGCCCCTTTCGAAATTCCTTGGTTCCTTCTCTTTCAAACAAGCCTGGCGTGCCACGCCCCAGGCACGCCAGTGGACACACCTTTGTTGCAAGCTGGGTGTGCCATGCCTTCGAACACGCCAATGGCACGCCCATAGTGATGAGTCAGGGTTGCCTTTCTGTGGAACGAACCTGGCGTGCCACGCCCTAGCACGCCAGATTACACCCCCGTTCTAGAGTCTTTGGCATTCCACGCTGATGAATCCATATTTGATGATATATTTTAGCTTGAATTGAGTGAATTTCATCACATAAACTCATAGTTATTCACTAAAATAGCATACTTTTGTGTTTGATCCCTAAATTGAACCTAAATGTGAAAACTTGCATTTTTGTGCTTAAATTGAGCAATTTAATCCTACTTTTATTCCATTCGATGTCATGATATGTTTGTTGATTGATTTCAGGTCCTAGAGGCAAGAATGGTTTGGTAGAAGTGGAAGAAAGCAAGCAAAGAAGGAGAAAACATGAAGAAAACAAAGGAAAAAAGCATCTCAGCCTGTGCCCACGCACAGAATGGAAAATCAGGACTTGTGCCCACGCACAGCTTCTGTGCCTACGCACAAGGGTCAAAAACAGCACCTGTGCCCATGCACAGGTCTGTGCGTACGCACAGGTACCAGCGCATGCCTCCATTAAAATTGCACGTAGACTCGCATTTTGAGGGCTTTTTGGCCCATTTTTGAAGGCTTTGGAGCATATTTGAAAGGGGGAAGCAACTATATATCATACCATACATTACTATACTTCATACAACACATTTTAGGAGTAGTTTTAGGGTAGTTAGCTTAGGTTTTCTCTCTAGTTCATTAGGGTTTTAATTAGGTTTTCAATGTAGAATTTTATAGTTCAAGCTTTGCTTTTGGATTTTACTTTCCCATTGTAAGTATTCCTTAATTTCCTCTATTATGACATTGCTTGTTCTACACTTTCTTCTACTTTTCATTTCTCTTACCAATTTATATAGTTTTGCAATTTTAGATTTCTAGTTGTTAAATATGATGTTTGATGCTTATTTTATGTTTGTTTGAGTTGCCTTTATTGATTTTGATCATTTATGGTTCATATCTTTTATCATTTTCCCAATTTTGCCATGTTTTATGTTTGTGCCCTCTATGTGTTTGATAAAATGCCAATTTTAGTTATGGGGTAATTTCCACCCCTTGGCCTGGGGGAAATGAGTTATGGATTACGGGAGCCATAATGTCCAACATTTAGTGATGATTCTTGGATTGTTAGTTGTTATTGTTTCCACTAACGCTAGCTTTTTACTGAGGTAATTAGTAAGTTAGCTAGGATTTGTGGATTAATAACAATTATGCTCACTTGACTTATCCTTCGATGTTAAGGGTTGACTTAGTGAGATTAATCCATCATAATTATCATAGTTGTGGTTATGGCAAGGAAAGGATTCCATAATTCATCCCAAGTCAAGGTTTTATTTATGTTTTGAACCACTCCTCCATCAATTTTGAGTCTCACTTGTTTACATTGCATACATAGTTCTTTTATTCCTTTATTAGTTTATTAATTGCAATTTTGTCTTGTTCTTTTATCTCTTTATTGTTTACTTGTTTAACCATTGAAAACCCTTTTGCCTTCTTGCAACCAAAATTATGCACTCATTGGCATTAGTTCCTAGGGAAGACGACCCGAGGTTGAACTACTCTCGGTGTATTAGAAATTTTAAACTTTGATGTTTGGGATTTAAATTGCCGGTTTGGACTATACTTACAACGAAAGTTATCTTGAATGTGAAAATCCAAGGATATGGTGGATTTCACTATGACTATACACCTCCACCACCATATACCTATGACCCCTACCCTCAACACAACCCTCAATCACCATATTTTCAATCACCACACCACCATCACCATACACCTTCTTATACACCACCTCAAGATACTCATCAATATGAACTACCTCCCACATATCCAAACTTCTTCCCAACTAATGAACCTTTCCTCTTGCCTAATTATGAATCTTTTCCACCCTTGAACCAAGACCATCAAGACCTTCAACCATTTCTCCAAGAGCAAGAAGGATTCCGCAGGACACAAGGGCAATTCGTGGCAACCATAGCCGAAGCAGTGAACCGCTTAGTTCTCCTACACTCATCTGATCAAGGCATTCCTCTTGAGGAAGGTGGAAGGTCAACTAATGCATGTAGTGAAGAGGAGAGCATGGAGCCACAAGGGAAAGAAGAAGGGTTAGAGCTTGAAGTGCAATAAAAGGGAGAAAGTGAAGTATGTGAACTGGAGGAGAGAAAAGAAGAGTTGAGGAAGATTGATCAAAATGAGGATTCCATCATAAGTGATTTTTTGTCCTCCTTGGTCAATCCCCTCAATGATCCTAATGAGCCTCTTCTCACTGAGTTTGAGAGAGACATGGAGGTAGACTTCTCACAACCTCCTTGTTATGACTTGAGTGATGGGGAAGAGGAAGTTGGTGAGGAAGCAATTTCGTTCCAAGAACATATTGAGTGGGAGGCAATTCATCTATGAGCTTTATTGGCCCCCACCAATATGTTATCTTGGAAACGAATTACCAACTCAAGGTCCTTCTTAGGTTGGTACATGGTGGAGAAAGGAGTGTTGGTTGCCAAGTGAGTCCAAAACTCATCAAGAGAGCCAAATCAAGCTTTGGGATTCAAGCATGGTGTGAAGCACAATTAAGTGGATTCCGAAGAGTGTTGAGGTACTTCAAGGGTCAATTAGGAACTTGTCCATCCGGTTTGAAGCATAAAGATAAACAAGAAGGAGAGCGGATACAACAAATATGGGATCCCCGAGGACCTATAAAGTGCAAGCTAGGATGGAGATTCAAGGAGGAGTGGAAACATAAGCCACCCTAGCAAGAGTCTCCTCTAAAAGTCCAATTTAGGACTATAAACCAAAGTGCTAGGTGGGAGACACCACACCATGGTAACATCTTTCTCACCATTTCTCCTTGTTTATAGTTTGATTTTCTCGCATCTTTGCTTGTCTTAGTTAGCTTAAGATTAGTTTACTTTTTGAGTAGATAGGTTAGTTTTATATATGGATCATGATTTTGTGAAGTTTTGAATGCTTCGGGTTGAATTTTATGTTGAGCTAAGGTAGAGTGCCCTAGAATTTGAAGAAAATTTTTTGGAAAAACCAGGGCACTGTGCGTGCGCACGACCTTGTGCATGCGCACACAATCAGTAAAAATCACGCTCTGTGCGTACACACACTAGCCTATATGCCCTCTATTGAGAGCGCTCACACGTTTTGTGCGCGCGTGATAAGTCCAATTCACACCCCATTCAAAATTGGTGAATTAGTTCTTTTGGCAAGCGCACCAAAATTATCGTCAAGTAATAACCCACAGTAGAGTGGGATCGTATCCACAAAGATTGGCAAATTCGAGCAGTTTTAATTGATTGATGAATTAGTCAAGCGGAACAAGTAGATAGTGAATTGCAGAATTATTAATGACAGAAATGTAAATGGCTAGAATATAAAGAAAAGCAATAAAGTGCAAAAATGAAAATGGCATAATATAAAGTGTAGAATCATAAATGACTTGAATGTAAATGGGAATTGGGAATTGTTGAATGTAAACTTAATCTATAAAGAAAAGGATATATAAGAATGGGGATATTCATTGAGATCAGGAGATGTTATCTCTTTGGATCAATTCTAGCTTATATCCTCTTCAATCATGTAACTCATTGACCTCTTGGCAATCATGATTGATTGAGCCCCAATCCCTTGGTGACTCAATAATAAAGCCATATTTTATAATATATTTTGTGCTCAATTCAAGAGATTTATTCAATCCTTCACCCACTTATTCATGTAAATTGCATGGTTTTACTTTCCCTTCTTTATTATGTGATATATGTGAAATACATGTTTCCTATGCTTTGAGATTATTTATTTTAATTACCCTTTATTACCATTTGATGCCGTGATTTGTGTGTTTAGAAGTTTCAGATCTTCTAAGGCAGGAATGACTTAAAGGATGGAAAGGAAACATACAAAAATGGTAGGAAAGCACAAAATGGAGTTTTTGAAGAAACTGGCAGCGACGCAAACGCATGGACAACGCGGCCGCATGCCCAGCGCGAAAAGGCAGCAACGCGAACGCATGACTGACGCGGACACGTGCCTTAAGGAGAACACAGATGACGCGGACACATGACTGAAGCGAACGCGTGATAAGGAAAACTCCAGATGACGCGACCGCGTGACTCACGCGGACGCGTGACAGACGCCACGCACCAGAAATTACAGATAACGCTCCCAGCGATTTCTAAAACCCTTTTTGGCCCAGATCCAAGTCCAGAAGGCACAGATTACAGGTTATAAAGTGGGGGAATGCATCCATTCAGGGAGAGCATTCAATTATTCACTTTTCTTAGTTTAGATGTAGTTTTTAGAGAGAGAGGTTCTCTCCTCTCTCTTAGGTTTTAAGATTAGGATTTCTTATTATTTCAGATCAGTATTCCAACTCTTTATCAAGTTCAATGTTCCTTTTTAATTATTTTCTCAATTTAATTTATGAATTCTTCTATGTTACATATGATTCTCTTAATTAATGCTATTTGAGGTATTTTAGTTTATGACTGCTTTCTTTCATTTATATTACTGTTGCTTCCAATCTGAAGACATTTTTATTTGAGTAAGTTTACTTTTCCCATTTGGCCGTGGTTAAGAAATTGGTAACTCATGAGTTATCAAACTCAACGTGATTGATAATTGTTGTCTTTGCTAATTGAATTGAACTTCAATAACTCTAGTCCTTTCTTAGGAATTGACTAGGACCTGAGGATCAAACTAATTGGTCCACTTGACCTTCTTTTGCTTTAGTAAAGGCTAACTAAGTGGGATTAAAACTCAATTCTCATCACCATTGATAAGGATAACTAGGATAGGACTTCCAAATTCTCATACCTTGCCAAGAGTTTATTTTACAGTTATTTATTTATTTTATTTGTCATTTAAATTACTTGTTCCTTACTTTCAAAACCCTAATTTACAAAACTCATAACCAATAATAAGAACATACCTCCCTGCAGTTCCTTGAGAAGATGACACGAGGTTTAAATACTTCGTTTATCAATTTTAAAGGGGTTTGTTACTTGTGACAACTAAAACATTTGTAAGAAAGGTCTTTTGTTGGTTTAGAAGCTATACCTGCAACGAGGATTTATCTGCAAATTTCTAGACCACGCAAAAGTTCTCTCTTCAAAATGGCACCGTTGCTGGGGAATTGCAAACGTGTGCCTTATTATTGGTTATTGTAAATATTTTCTTTTTGCATGTTTATTTGTTTTTTTTTTTGTTTTTATTTTTGCTTTTTTGTGAATTAAGAGGTTATTGGTTTTTATTTAGTTATTAAAAATTTTTCAAAAATTTGTTCTTGGTGTTCATCTTGATCTTCAAGTTGTTCTTCGTGTTCATCCTGACCTTCAGGCATGTAAAATTTGTTCTTGGTTGAAATTATAACAGGAACATGCATCAAGGTCAAAACAATCAGAGATGGAAGGAGCCACGAGGATCTGATCAACCCTTTCGGCAACATCACCTTCCAAGATACCATGGACAACGACCATCCTATAATGCATGCCAAGACAATAGATATGGTGGAACCCCTTGTAGTTACCAGCAAGCTCCATCATATGCCAATGAACCACCTCCTCGAAATAGCTTTGGACCACCATACTCACAAGCCACTTTCCACCATTCACCTCCATATGACCCTAACCTGTATCCACCATACCAACCACCTTATGAGCCAAATGAACCATACACAGAACCACCCCCATTCCAACATAACTACTCTCATAAACCACCACCTCAATATACACCATCTCCTTATCATTATCAAGATGAACCACCTTCCTACCATGAACCCTTTCTCCCAACAAATGAACCCTCCTATCCACCCTAAACCTCCAAGGAGAAAGCACTTACTGATCTAAACTCTACTATACAAGCTCTCATCGCCCAAATCGGACCACCAAATACCTTCAACAATCAACCCTCAAGCTCTAGTGCACTTCCTTTTCAACCACAGAATGATCTCTCCATCCCATCACCACCATCCATGGAAGAGCACCCACATCCATCAATCCAAGAGCAACATGATCCCAATGATGCTATTGACATGGAACAAGAGAGAAGGGATCATCTTCGCGAATCCATACTTCATAAGGAGCTAGAGGAGGCCCTAAAGGTGAAGGTAGTAAAGACCCTTGAAGTCGAAGGAGTGGTTGAAGAATTAGTGAAGGGAGACATCAAGGAGGAGTCTAATTTTGTCTTAGAGCAAGAGGAGGCCCAAAATGTGGAGATAGGAGAGACCCTTGAAGATGAAAGAATAGTTGAAAGGAGTTGTCATGGAAAGAAAATCATCAAGGATGAGTATGATTTTATATTAAAACTACTGGACAAAGCAGTAATTATTAAAGAGGAAGAAGTAGTTGAAGACTTGGGAGAGGTCGATCAAGAGATGGAGATTCAAGAAGAAGAAGCACAACCTCCCATGCCCTTGGATAGCATTGAAGAGGAAATTGAATTGGAAGAAAGCTACCAGGAGGAAGAGGTTGAAATTGAAGAAGCTTACAAGGAGGTGGAAGTTGTCAGAGAAGAGCACAAGGGAGTGGAGCTTGCAAGTTCATTAGAAACACCTCTCCCAAGGCCATTACCGTCCAACACAACATTCAAGTGGGTAAAATTCTTATCCTTGACCTTTACCTTCCCACTTGAATATGGGCTACTCGAGACGGATGGTCAACTTAGAGCTCTTTGTGGCATTAAGAGTATGAGGAAGATGGTCAGTAGTAAGAATTGTCCTGCAAGGTTCATTATGGTTGGGAGCTTTAAGTTTAAACGCAAAGGTTGGTGTAGAGCTCAATTGAATGGGTCTAGGAAGTTGTTTGGACGCTTCAGTGAGAATTCTAAAGCTGAACCACCTGGATGGAATCATGATAATCAACTTGAAGACGGGTGTAGAAACAAGATTTGGGATCTAGGAATATATGAGGATCAATTTTGGGAGCTCAAAGCTTGTGAAGAACTCCATCAAAGCTTGAAGAATTTACTTGGTATTGATAGAGCTTATTGGAAGTCCAAGCATTGGTGGAAGTTTCAAGACGAGTTCAAGCACAACCCACCATAACAGGGAGCTCACCAAATGTCCAACTTAAGGACTTTAACTAAAAGTGCTAGGTGGGAGACAACCCACCATGGTATGATCGTCCCTTTTTCAGTTTTAATTCTAGTATGTTTTGTTTGTTTTTGAGTTTTGATTGGACCTGGAATCATGCATAACATTCATATTAGCATTGCATTCTGCATACTGCATTATTATAAAAAAAATCGCACGCGACGTGACAACATTGCCAGTGTATTAGGAAGAAAATAAAATTGAACAGAGAGTCACGCGAAAGTGTGGCTGGAGGCGTGCCTTTGGCACAAATTGATCCACGCGTCCGCGTCATATGGGAAAAATGCCTCCCACGCGTCCGCATCACCCACACGAACGCGTGGCTCTGTGAAATTGACTAAAAGGGTGTAAGGCAGTAAGTTGGGCTAGAATAGGGTTGGAACCATGCTAGAAGCAAAAGCCCTACCACGCGAACGCGTGCCCCACGTGTTCGCGTCATTTTTAAAAGAAAGGCCATTCACGCGTGCGCGTCAACCACGCGACCGTGTCACCAAAAAATTTGGCAAAAAGAGTTTCGAACAGAGAGTTGCGCAAATGCGAGGCTGCACTCGTGCCTATCGCACAAATCAGGCCACGCGCTCGCGTGACCCACGCGTCCGCGTCACCTGACCTTATCGCGCACCACACGACCGCGTCACTCACGCGTCCGCGTCGCCTGCGCCGCACAACTTATCCAAATCAGCGCCAATTATCTTATCTTTTGTTTTCTAATCCTAATTTCTTCTATCTTTCCTTCTTTCTTCTTTCTTTCTTACTTTATCTCTTTCACTTCTCATTCTTTTTCACCTTCATTCTATTTTACTTGCATACTTCCATTCATTGCATTTTAATTTTGTGCATATTTTTATTTTCTTTTCTAAATTTATTATTTTTCCATTGGTGTTACTTGTTCATATTCAACTGTTATATCTTTTCTGGTATTATTTTGGTGCTTAGTGACTTGTATTACACTGTTGGATGATATTAATTATCTGTCAATGCCAATCTTTTATGATACCTATATTCCTTTTGTATTGACATGAATTTATATTGTCTTTCATTATCTACTGTCTCTTCCCCATTGTTGCAAATTTTTGCACTCTTGATTTGCCATGCACTTCTACTGTTTTCTCACTTGCATGTTGTAGCTACTATGTAATTGAGACCCTTATTATCTGGAATTAACACCCATATTTTATTTATTTTCTATATTTTGGGTTACTTTTCTTCTTTTTTCTCTTTCAGGATGGCCACCAGGGAAGAGAACCGGAAGACGTTCACATGGGGAGACAAACAAGTCCACCTGCACATTCTTTAGAGAAAAGCGTCAGTTCGAGAAACCCGTCCACTTGCACATCTCAACATGCACCGAGGACGGTGCAATCATTAAGTGTGGGGAGGTCGATACCGACTTCCGTGGGTTAGTTATTTCTTATTTCAACACCAATGTTAATTTTTCTTATTAAATTAGTTGTTGCATTTGCATGTTTCTCTGCATGTTTGTCTGATTTTGTGCATTTAGCTACTAGTTGGTTGAAGTAACATTTTTTTTAAGAAACTTTTTATAGCATTTCACTAATTTGAGTTAAACTTTTTGAAAAACTTGTTTGAAGAAATTTTATTTTGGAACATGGTTTTAGAGCTCGAACACACAAAACCAGTGAGATTTTGAGCCTATTTGATTGGTTGCATTTTATCAACCAATATTTTATTTTGGTGTGTGTTTTTCTCTCTAAAATTGTGATCTTTGTCTTGCTATATTTCCATGGTTTGATGTATGTATGCACTTATATGATTGAGGCCTTTATTACACTGAGCTTACATACCCATATGGCCTTAACCTTTTCATTATCCATTGCAAACCAATTTTGAGCCTATTTTACCCCTTTGTTCTTTACTTTAGCTCATCACTAACTCTAAGCTAAAAACAATAATGTCCTTAATTTGAATCCTTGGTTAGCTTAGACTAGTGAGAGTGCTTGTGATTTAAGTGTGGGAAAAGTGGGTTTGGAAATGTTTGGTTTAAGAATTGGGCATTGTATATCTTTATGAAAATGTGAACAAAATGTTTAGGACATATTCATGCATTCAATAATTTAATCATATGCATTGTGAAAAAAATATAAATAAATAAATAAAAATAAATAAAAAAAGAGAGAAAAAGAAAAAAAGAAAAAAAATATAAAGGAGAAAAAGAAAAGAAAAAGAGCAAATAATAAAAAGGGGACAAAATGCCCCAAAGTAAATGGTGAAAGCAATGCATATGTACTGTACTTGAAATTAGAATGCATGAATATGTGGAAAACATGGTTAATGGGTAGTTAGATGTGGTATTATAATTACATGGATTGTCTAAAGTTAGGTGGAAAGTTTAAGTTAATTAAGGATTCAGATTTTAGTCCACTTGGCCAAATACAATCCTACCTTGACCCTAACCCCATTACAGCCCTTAAAAGACCTCTTGATATGTGTATTTGTGCATCAAATTTGTGTTGATTGGTAGAAGAAAAGCAAGCCTTAGAAAGCAAGGTTAGTAGAGGATTGAGAGAATCAAACCTTAAACACATCAGTGATTAGAGTGTATACACTTCCAGTGAGGGTTCGATGCTCGATTCCTTGTTCCCGGCTTTCATGAGCTATCTTCTTCTTGCAACTTTATTTGTACTTCATTTTTATGATATTTGTACTTCATTTTTATGATTTGAATTAGTGAAATCCAGTTCATGTATGTTCTTGGAAGATTTATTTACTTTTAACCAAGTAGGTAGAAACATTCTGCATGTAGTCGCATTCATATAGATAGGTTGCATTTCATACATTCTATCATTGCTAATGTTTAAGTGTGGGGAAGTTGATAAACCACTATTTTATGGTTTATCTTGTGCTCAATTGAGTGGATTTTATCAACTCTTTACCCACTTATTCATACTATTTGCATGAGTTTACATTCTCCTTCCTGATTTTGTGCTATGATTGAAAACATGTTTCTTTGATCTTAATTTAGCTAATTTTAATCCTCTCTTATTACCATTCGATGCCTTGATATATGTGTTAAGTGTTTTCAGAGATTACAGGGAAGGAATGTCTTGGAGGATGGAAAGAAAGCATGCAAAAGTGGAAGGAATACAAGAAACTGAAGGAACTGCTAAAGCTGTCCAGCCTGACCTCCTAGCACTCAAACGACCATAACTTGAGCTACAGAGGTCCAAATGACACGGTTTTAGTTGCGTTGGAAAGCTAACGTCCGGAGCTTCGATTTGATATATAACTGTCCCAAAGGCAGGTGACGAGAACGCGTGGATCACGCGGACGCGTGACCTGGCAGAAACGCAATCCACACAAACACGTGGACGACGCTTCCGCGGCACTTTCCCGTGACCTGTACGTATCAGAATACGCTGGGGGCGATTTCTGGGCTGTTTTTGACCCAGATTTTGGCTCAGAAAACACAAATTAGAGGCTATAAAGTGGAGGAATGCATCCATTCATGATACATCTGCTCATAATTCATAATTTTAGGATTAGATGTAGTTTTTAGAGAGAGGGGTTCTCTCCTCTCTCTTAGGATTTAGTTTTAGGATTTAGGATTATTCTTCTTCATCACAGGTTCAATGTTCCTTTTATTTATTTTTCCAATTTAATTTATGAACTTTTCCATGTTAGATTTGAATATTCTATTTAATATAATTTGAGGTATTTCAGTTATAAGATTGTTTTATTTATGAATGCTTTCGATTTATCCAAATTATTTTCATTCGAGTAGATTCTCTTCCCTTTTGGCTCTGGTTAAGTAATTGGTGACGCTTGAGTTATCAAATAAAGCAGTGGTTGAAATTGGCATATTACTAATTGATCTAGATCGCTCTAAAGCTAGTCTTCCCACAGGGATTGACTAGGACTTAAGGATCAAACTAATTAGTCCACTTGACTTCCCTTTGCTTTAGTAAAGGTTAACTAAGTGGGATTAAAATCCAATTCTCATCACAATTGATAAGGATAGGACTTCCAGTTCTTATACCTTGCCAAGAGTTTTATTATTTATTTAAATTAATTCCTTATAATTTACTTTCTTGCCATTTACTATTCTTGCTTTTTATCTTATACATTAAAAACCCCAAAATTCTACCTTTTTCATAGCTAATAATAAGTCATACCTCCCTGCAATTCCTTGAGAAGACGACCCGAGATTAAAATACTCGGTTATCAATTTTTTATAGCTAATATTTTCATCTTGATTTTACACACCTGCATAATTACACACCTGCATATATAACTCCAAAAAAAATATAAAAAAAACAAACAAAGGCATGCGATGCGATCGCATCGCCAAAGCGTTCACGTCAATTGCGAGAACCACCTCTCACGCGTCCGCGTCAATCACGCGAAAGCGTGATCTGGAAATCGGCGTAAAAATCCAACGCCCAGAAATCTGGGCTGGAATCGTGCGGCTAGTGTGCGTTTAGCACAAAACGGCCCACGCGTCCGCGTCACCGACGCGAATGCGTCACTTGCACAAAAACTCATCCCACGCGAAAGCATGAGCGACGCATTCGCGTCGCGTGGATTGCACATCACCCAAAAAGGAGACAGAGAGTTGCGCTGAAACGACACTGGAATTGTGCGTTTCGCACAATTTGCAGCGACGCGGTCGCCTGCCTCACGCGACCGCGTCATTTATCCTTTTTTTCTATTCCATGCGATCACATCACTCACGCGATCGCGTCAACCCCATTTCCCCTAGCCACGCGATCGTGTGCCCCACGCGTTCGCGTGGATTCAATTTCACTAACCCTAGTGACGCGAAACCCTACCCCCATCGCGCCCCACTCTCCTTCCCCAACCCCCTCTGTTCTCTCTCCCCCCTTCCTCTGCATCCATCGCCGTCGCGAACCACCCCTGACCACCGCACCAGCGCCTACCACTCAGCCACAACCGCGACGCCCACCCCATCCATCTTCCTTCCCTCCCTTTCTTCTCTTTCCCTTCTCTTCTTCCCTCCACCACCGCGGCCAACCACCACCACCACCACGCCATCACCGCCGCGCCTCCCACCACCACCACCCTCACCCCCATTTTCTTAAACCATCACCTCCACTGTTAACCCTAACCCCTGCCACCATGAACAGCCACCGACCGCCGCCCTGTTCTGCTACCGCGCCGCCGTGCCCCCTCCATCTCTCTGTTCCCTAGCTTCGTTCATATGCCTACCAGGTTCCACCGAACGCCATTTTCCTTCCATTCGTAGTTAGTTGCATATTTTTCCAATTATGTTCAAATTAGGCTAGTTAGATATGCATGTTTGTAGTGGATTCTAGGTGGTTAGGTAGCTAGGATGTGGTTAGTGGATTTAGGCCTGATTAATTGCGCTGTTCTTGCTACTTGTTTTATAATTTTCGTAATTTTGCTATTGCTGTGATGTTAGTACTGTTCATATACTGTTCTTTACTGTTTTATGTTGCTTTTTACACTGCTTCTTCATGTTCATATTCCGTATATGTATTTGCAGCTTTACTTAAATTTATATGAACTATTTTGCTTGCTGTTTATTACCCGGGAACATCCAATTTTAGCCGGAATGCTGCCCAATTTCCTGTAAATTGTTTTGATATTCATTCATGTTTTAGTTTTGGCAACTTGAATTTGGCACTCCTCAGCCTTTTCCAAACCAATTCATGAATGCACAGGCCAGCATTCTTATTCCTCTGTTTTTCCCGGTTAATAAATCACATTAATGATGATTAGATTTCACTTTTCGCTATTTTTGTATCTATATGAATCATCAACAACTTGATTTCCTTGCTTGAATATGAGTTGACTGTTGCTTAAAATTGTGAAATTCTTGTTACTTAGAAACCGATCATCATGCCACTTACTCTGATTTTCTTTTTACTAACTCACTGATTTTTGCTTTCTAACCTCTTTTTCAAGTTTAACCACTTTTAACTTTCTAACTTCCCCCTCTGCTTTTTGACTAACTCTTTCAACTTTTTAACTCATGGCATGCTTATTATTGCTTGGTACGCGGAATCGTAATTACACTTTAATTATGTAAAATTCATTGCTCTTTCTTTCCCTGGAAATGGCGCCAAAAACATGATGCCAATACCATGGTTCACAACTCTGTGTAACTAACCAGCAAGTGCACTGGGTCGTCCAAGTAATACCTTACGTGAGTAAGGGTCGAATCCCACGGAGATTGTTGGTATGAAGCAAGCTATGGTCACCTTGCAAATCTCATTTAGGCAGATATAAATTGATAATGGTGTTTTCGAATAATAATTAATAGAATAGGGAAAGAAATACTTATGTAATTCATTGGTGAGAATTTCAGATAAGCGAATGGAGATGCTTTCGTTCCTCTGAACCTCTGCTTTCCTGCTATCTTCATCCAATTAGTCTTACTCCTTTCCATGGCTGGCTTTATGTGATACATCACCACTGTCAATGGCTACTTTCGGTCATCTCTCAGGAAAATGATCCAATGCCCTGTCATGGCACGGCTAATCGTCTGGAGGCATCACCCTTGTCAATGGCTTCATCTTATCCTCTCAGTGAAAATGGTCAACGCACCCTGTCACGGCACGGCTATTCATCTGTCGGTTCTCGATCATGCTGGAATAGGATTTACTATCCTTTTGCGTCTGTCACTAACGCCCCACAATCGTGAGTTTGGAGCTCCTCACAGTCATTCATTCATTGAATCCTACTCGGAATACCACAGACAAGGTTTAGACCTTCCGGATTCTCTTGAATGCCGCCATCATTCTAGCTTACACCACGAAGATTCTGGTTAGGAGATCTAAGAGATACTCATTCAGTCTAAGGTAGAACGGAAGTGGTTGTCAGGCACGCGTTCATAGGGAATGATGATGATTGTCACGTTCATCACATTCAGATTGAAGTACGAATGAATATCTTAGAAGCGAAACAAGATGAATTGAATAGAAAACAGTAGTACTTTGCATTAATTTTTGAGGAACAGCAGAGCTCCACACCTTAATCTATGGAGTGTAGAAACTCTACCGTTAAAAATACATAAGTGAAAGGTCCAAGCATGGCCGAATGGCCAGCCCCTCTGATCTAAGATAGCATACAACTGATCAAAGATGCCTAATACAATATTAAAAGGTCCTATTTATAATAATCTAGCTACTAGGGTTTACAGAAGTAAGTAGTTGATGCATAAATCCACTTCCGGGGCCCACTAGGTGTGTGCTTGGGCTGAGCTTGAGTGTTGCACGTGTAGAGGTCCTTTTTGGAGTTGAACGCCAGCTTTTGTGCCAGTTTGGGCGTTCAACTCTGGTTTTGGCTCCTTTTCTGGCGCTGGACGCCAGATTTGGGCAGAAAGCTGGCGTTGAACGCCAGTTTACGTCGTCTATTCTTGGCCAAAGTATGGACTATTATACATTGCGGGAAAGCCCTGGATGTCTACTTTCCAACGCAAATGAAAGCGCGCCATTTCGAGTTCTGTAGCTCCAGAAAAACCACTTTGAGTGCAGGGAGGTCAGAATCCAACAGCGTCAGCAGTCCTTCTTCAACCTCTGAATCTGATTTCTGCTCAAGTCCCTCAATTTCAGCCAGAAAATACCTGAAATCACAGAAAAACACACAAACTCATAGTAAAGTCTAGAAATGTGAATTTAACATAAAAACTAATGAAAACATCCCTAAAAGTAACTAGATCCTACTAAAAACATACTAAAAACAATGTCAAAAAGCGTATAAATTATCCGCTCATCACAACACCAAACTTAAATTGTTGCTTGTCCCCAAGCAACTGAAAATCAAATAGGATAAAAAGAAGAGAATATACTATAAATTCCAAACTATCAATGAAACATAGCTCCAATCAAATGAGCGGGACTTATAGCTTTTTGCCTCTTGAATAGTTTTGGCATCTCACTCTATTCATTGAGGTTCAGAATGGTTGGCATCTATAGGAGCTCAGAGTTCAGATAGTGTTATTGATTCTCCTAGTTCAGTATGATGATTCTTGAACACAGCTTCTTTATGAGTCTTGGCCGTGGCCCTAAGCACTTTGTTTTCCAGTATTACCACCGGATACATAAATGCCACAGACACATAATTGGGTGAACCTTTTCAGATTGTGACTCAGCTTTGCTAAAGTCCCCAATTAGAGGTGTCCAGGGTTCTTAAGCACACTCTTTTTTTTTTTTTCTTTGGACCTTGACTTTAACCGCTCAGTCTCAAGTTTTCACTTGACACCTACACGCCACAAGCACATGGTTAGGGACAGCTTGGTTTAGCCTCTTAGACCAGGATTTTATTCCTTTAGGCCCTCCTATCCACTGGTGCTCAAAGCCTTGGGATCCTTTTTATTTGCCCTTGCCTTTTGGTTTTAAGGGTTATTGGCTTTTTGCTCTTGCCTCTTGGTTTTAAGAGCTTTTGGCTTTTTCTGCTTGCTTTTTCTTTCTATTATTATTTTTTTTCGCCTATTTTTTTCTTTTTTTTTTTCTGCAAGCTTTGCTCTTTGCTGCTTTTTCTTGCTTCAAGAATCATTTTTATGATTTTTCAGATTATCAAATAACATGTCTCCTAGTCATCATTCTTTCAAGAGCCAACATATTTAACATTCTTAAACAACAACTTCAAAAGACATATGCACTGTTCAAGCATACATTCAGAAAACAAGAAGCATTGTCACCACATCAATATAATTAAACTAAGTTCAAGGATAAATTCAAAACTCATGTACTTCTTGTTCTTTTGAATTAAAACATTTTTCATTTAAGAGAGGTGATGGATTCATAGGACATTTATAACTTTAAGACAAAGTTACTAACTACTAATGATCATGTAATGAAGACACAAACATGGACAAACACATAACATAGAAAACGAAAAACAGAAGAAATAAGAACAAGGAATGAATCCACCTTAGTGATGGTGGCGTTTCCTTCTTGAGGAACCAATGATGTCCTTGAGCTCTTCTATGTCTCTTCCTTGTCTTTGTTGCTCTTCCTTCATTGCTTTTAGATCTTCTCTGATTTCATGCAGGATGATGGAGTGCTCTTGATGTTCCACCCTTAGTTGCTTCCAATAATTGTGTGGAATAAAATGTATCCCCTGAGGTATCTCAGGGATCTCTTGATTTGCAGTCAAATGTTCTACCACTGAGCTATAGACCCTTGATGGAAGCTTTTGTCTTCCCTTTCCTCTTTCTAGAGGTTTCTCTGGCCTTAGGTGCCATCAATGGTTATGGAAAAAAACAAAAAAGCTATGCTTTTACCACACCAAACTTAGAATGTTGCTCGCCCTCGAGCAAAAGAAGAAAGAATATAAGAAGAAGAAGAAGATATGGAGGAGATGGATGAGTGTATGTATTCGGCCATATGGGTGGGATTGGGTGGGAAAGAGATGTTGAATTTTGAAGGTAAGTGGGTGTATGGATGTGAGTGGTAAAGGGTTAATAGGGAAGGGTGTTTATTGGTTATAGAGGATGATTGAGAAGAGAGAAGAGAGTGAGTGGAGGTAAGTGGGGATCCTGTGGGGTCCACAGATCTTGAGGTGTCAAGGCATTTACATCCCTGCACCAATTTAGGCATGCAAAATGCCCTTGCACACAACTCTGGGCGTTCAGCGCCAGGTTGGTGGCCATTTTGGGCGTTCAACGCCCATTTACTAGCCATTTCTGGCGTTGAACGCCAGAACCATGCTTGTTCTGGGCGTTCAGCGCCAGAATGCTGCCCATTTTGGGCGTTCAGCGCCAGAACCATGCTCTGTTCTGGCGCTGAATGCCAGACAGATGCCCCTCCAGGGTGTGATTTTTCTTCTGCTGTTTTTGATTCTGTTTTCAATTTTTCTATTTATTTTGTGACTCCACATGATCATGAACCTACAAAGATATATAACTAAGAAAAATAGAGTTAGATAAATAAACATTGGGTTGCCTCCCAACAAGCGCTTCTTTAATGTCAATAGCTTGACAGTGGGCTCTCATGGAGCCTCACAGATGTTCAGAGCATTGTTGAGACTCTCCAACACCAAACTTAGAGTTTGGATATGGGAGTTCAACACCAAACTTAGAGTTTGGTTGTGGCCTCCCAACACCAAACTTAGAGTTTGATTGTGGGGGCTTGGGTTGACTCTGCTTTAAGAGAAGCTTTTCATGCTTCCTCTCCATGGTTGCAGAGGGAGATCCTTGATTTTTAAACACAAGGGAGTCCTCATTCCATTGAAGGACTAGTTCACCTCTATCAACATCAATCACAGCTCTTGCTGTGGCTAGGAAAGGTCTTCCTAGGATGATGGATTCATCCTCTTCCTTTCCAGTATCCAGGACTATGAAATCAGCAGGGATGTAAAGGCCTTCAACCTTTACTAACACGTCCTCTACTTTTCCATAAGCCTGTTTTCTTGAACTGTCTGCCATCTCTAATGAGATTTTAGCAGCTTGCACCCCATAGATTCCCAGTTTCTCTATTACAGAGAGGGGCATGAGGTTTATCCCTGAACCAAGATCACACAGAGCCTTAAAGATCATAGTGCCTATGGTACAAGGTATTATGAACTTTCTAAGATCCTGTCTCTTCTGAGGCAATGTCAGTTGATCCAGATCACTTAGTTCATTGATGAACAAGGGAGGTTCAACTTCCCAAGTATTAATGCCAAATAATTTGGCATTCAGCTTCATGATTGCACCAAGAAACTTGGCAGTTTGCTCTTCAGTAACATCCTCATTCTCTTCAGAAGAGGAATACTCATTAGAGCTCATGAAAGGCATAAGGAGGTTCAATGGAATCTCTATGGTCTCTAGATGAGTCTCAGATTCCTTTGGTTCCTCAGAGGGAAGCTCCTTATTGATCACTGGACATCCCAGGAGGTCTTCCTCCTTGGGATTTGCGTCTTCCTCTCCCTCTTTGGGTTCGGCCATGGTGCTTATGTCAATGGCTTTGCACTCTCCTTTTGGATTCTCTTCTGTATTGCTTGGGAGAGTACTTGGAGGGATTTCAGTGATCCTTTTACTCAGCTGGCCCACTTGTGCTTCCAAATTTCTAATGGAAGACCTGGTTTCATTCATGAAACTCACAGTCGCCTTAGATAGATCAGAGACTAGATTTGCTAAATTAGAAGCATTTTGTTCAGAGTTCTCTGTCTGTTGCTGAGTGGATGATGGAAAAGGTTTATTATTGTTAAACCTGTTTCTTCTACCATTATTAAAGCCTTGTTGAGGCTTTTGATCCTTCCATGAGAAATTTGGATGATTTCTCCATGATGAGTTATAGGTGTTTCCATAAGGTTCACCTAAGTAATTCACCTCTGCTATTGCAGGGTTCTCAGGATCATAAGCTTCTTCTTCAGAAGATGCCTCTTGAGTACTGTTGGATGCAGCTTGCATTCCATTCAGACTCTGAGAAATCATATTGACTTGCTGAGTCAATATTTTATTCTGAGCCAATATGGCATTCAGAGTGTCAATCTCAAGAACTCCCTTCTTCATAGGCGTCCCATTACTCACAGGATTCCTCTCAGAAGTGTACATGAACTGGTTATTAGCAACCATGTCAATGAGTTCTTGAGCTTCTGCAGGCGTTTTCTTTAAGTGTATGGATCCACCTGCAGAAGTATCTAATGACATTTTAGCTAAGTCAGACAGACCATCATAGAATATATCCAGGATAGTCCATTCTGAAAGCATGTCAGAAGGACACTTTTTGGTCAACTGTTTGTATCTTTCCCAAGCTTCATAGAGGGATTCACCTTCTTTCTGTCTGAAGGTTTGAACATCAGCTCTAAGCTTGCTCAGCTTTTGAGGAGGAAAGTACTTGGCTAAGAAAGCCGTGACCAGCTTATCCCAAGAGTTCAGGCTGTCTTTGGGTTGATAATCCAACCATAATCTAGCTCTGTCTCTTACAGCAAAAGGGAAAAGCATGAGCCTGTAGACTTCAGGATCTACTCCATTAGTCTTAACAGTATCACATATCTGCAAGAATTCAGTTAAGAACTGAAAAGGATCTTCAGATGGAAGTCCATGAAACTTGTAGTTCTGCTGCATTAGAGAAATTAATTGAGGTTTCAGCTCAAAGTTGTTTGCTCCAATGGCAGGAATGGAGATGCTTCTTCCATGTAAATTGGAATTAGGTGCAGTAAAGTCACCAAGCATCTTCCTTACATTATTATTATTTTCGGCTGCCATCTCCTCTTCCTGTTCGAAAATTTCTGAAAGGTTATCTCTGGATTGTTGTAATTTAGCTTCTCTTAATTTTCTCTTTAGAGTCCTTTCAGGTTCTGGATCTGCTTCAACAAGAATACTCTTGTCCTTGCTTCTGCTCATATGACAAAGAAGAGGGCACAGAAAAATAATAATAATAATAGAGATCCTTTATACCACAGTATAGGGATCCCTGTGTGAGTAGAAGAAGAAAGAGGGACAAAGAATGTAATATAATGGAAGAAACACAACTGTGAGGAGGGTTGAGATGTGAGATGAGATGTTAGTAGATGAATAAATAAATAGAATAAGATGAGAGAGAAGGAATTTTCGAAAATAATTTTTGAAAAAGAGTTAGTGATTTTTGAAAATAGTTTTTGAAAAATGTTAGTAATTTTCAAAAATTAAGATTTAAAAATTAAAATAATTAATAAATTAAAAGGAAATTTTGAAAAAGAGGGAAGATATTTTCGAAAATGAGAGAGAGAGAGTTAGTTAGGTGGTTTTGAAAAAGATAAGAAACAAACAAAAAGTTAGTTAGTTAGTTGAAACAAATTTTGAAAAGATAAGAAGTTAGGAAGTTAGAAAAGATATTTTGAAATCATATTTTTGAAAAAGGTAAGATAAGAAGATATTTTAGAAATTAGTTTTGAAAAAGATTTGATTTTTAAAATCTCAATTAATGCCTTGATTCATAAGAAATCACAAGATATGATTCTAGAACTTAAAGTTTGAATCTTTCTTAACAAGCAAGTAACAAACTTCAAATTTTTGAATCAAAACATTAATTGATTATGTTATTTTCGAAAATTTGATATAAAAATAAGAAAAAGATTTTTGAAAAATATTTTTGGAATTTTCGAAAATAACTAAGAATTTTGAAAAAGATTTGATTTTTGAAAAAGATTTTGAAAAAGATAAGATTTTCAAATTGAAAATTTGATTTGACTCATAAGAAATAACTTGATTTTAAAAATTTTTGAAAAAGTCAACTCAAATTTTCGAATTTGATGAGAGAAAAAGGGAAAGATATTTTTTTGTTTTTTGAATTTTTATGATGAGAGAGGAAAACAGGAAAAATGATGCAATGCATGAAAGTTATGGATCAAAATAATAAATGCATGCAAGAATGCTATGAATGTCAAGATGAACATCATAGACACAATTTTGAAAAATTTTTAATGCAAAGAAAACATGCAAGACACCAAACTTAGAATTCTTTAATGCTTACGCACTAAGAATTCAAGAATGCATATGAAAAACACCATACAACACAAAACAAAAAAATCATCAAGATCAAACAAGAAGACTTACCAAGAACAACTTGAAGATCATGAAGAACACTATGAATGCATGAAATTTTCGAAAAATGCAAGATGCACATGCAATTGACACCAAACATATGACATGACTCATGACTCAAACAAGAAACACAAAAAATGTTTTTGGATTTTTATGATTTTCTAATTTTTTTGGATTTTTTTCGAAAATTAATTGAAAAAGGAAAATAAGGATTCCAAAATTTTTAATATGAATTCCAGGAATCTCGCCATATTAGTCTAAAGCTTCAGTCCAGAAATTAGACATGGCTCACTAGCCAACCAAAATTACCTAATCTGAGCAACAGGATGAACCGTCAGTTGTCCATACTCAAACAATCCCCGGCAACAGCGCCAAAAATTTGGTGCTGTTGCCGGATCAAACTTGGCACTGATGTTACCGGACCAAAAGCTTGCCAAAAACTCAAACAATCCCCGGCAACGTCGCCAAAAACATGGTACGCGGAATCGTGATTACACTTTAATTATGTAAAATTCATTGCTCTTTCTTTCCCTGGAAATGGCGCAAAAAACATGATGCCAAGACCATGGTTCACAACTCCGTGTAACTAACCAGCAAGTGCACTGGGTCGTCCAAGTAATACCTTACGTGAGTAAGGGTCGAATCTGATGAGATATTTTGGTGGAGAAACGAATCTCTCCCAAAACACCCAAATCTAACCGGCAAGTGCACCGGGTCGCATCAAGTAATAAAAACTCACGGGAGTGAGGTCGATCCCACAGGGATTGAAGGATTGAGCAATTTTAGTTTAGTGGTTGATTTAGTCAAGCGAATCAAGATTTGGTTGATTGATTGGTGATTTGCAGAATTTAAATTGCATGGAATTAAAGAGAGCAGGAAATTAAATTGCTGAATCTTAAAGAACAAGAAATTAAATGGCAGAAACTTAGAGTGCAAGAAATGTAAATTGCGGAATCTTAAAGTGCAAGGAATGTAAATGACTTGAATTGTAAAGGGGATTGGGACTTGGATTTGCAGAAATTAAACAAGGAAAAGTTAAATTGCATTAAACAGAAGAGAAAAAGGGAATTGGGATTGAATCGGATCCGAAACAGCAAAGTAGATGAACATGGAAAGCAGTAAACAGAGAATTGAAATGGGAAATCAGATCTCAGGACCCAGAAACTAGAAAACCAAGTCTAGATCTCAATGCCTTCCTAGATCCAACAAGAACAATTGCAAGGAAATTGTAAATTGCAAAGAAATTAGATGAAGAGCAATTAACAGAAATTGAAATCCAATCAAACAGTAAATAAAGCAGTGAGATCCAAGGTTGAGATTGAAACAGAATTTCTTCAATTCTCCAACCCAAAATCCAAGACAATTGTAATTGAAATTGAAAGCAATAAAACTGAGAGGAAGAGAAGTGAATTCTCCTTCCCCAAGACAAAGAAATTAAAGATCACTCAATATCCAAAGCTCTCCAAAAACTATTATGAAAATTCCAAAAGAAAGCTCTCCGAAGAACTTGAATTCTATCCTATTTATACACTTTCTTCCAATGATCTTCAAGCCTTGAGTTGGGCCTTTGTTCTTGGTGGAATTGGGTTGAAAGAGGCCTTGGTTGATTGCTCTTGGAGTTTGAAGAGGAACCAAAACGAACCAATTGAACCGGGTTTGAGTTTTGCAAAAGTTGGACCAAAAGTTTGAGCAAAAGTTAGGGGTCTAACTTTTGCTCCAACTTTTCATATCAGCTAGCACCACTTTGCTGATATGAACGTTGGTGCCAACGTTAGGGGTCTAACTTTGGCCCTAACGTTGGCCTTTCCTTGTGTACTTGTGGCGCCAACGTTAGCCACCAAGTTAGGGGGCTAACGTTGGCGCAAACTTTTGCTCCTCCTTGTGATTTTCATGTGCCAACGTTAGCCTCCAAGTTAGGGGGCTAACATTGGCGCAAACTTTTGGTGCCCAGGGAGGTTTTCTTCATGCCAACGTTAGCCTCAAAGTTAGGGGGCTAACGTTGGCGCAAACTTTTGGTGCCCAGGGGTGAATTTCATGTGCCAACGTTAGCCTCAAAGTTAGGGGTCTAACGTTGGCGCAAACTTTTGGTACCCAGGGAGTGATTTTCAAGTTCCAACGTTAGCCTCCAAGTTAGGGGGCTAACGTTGGGGCTAACTTTTCAACCAAAAGTTTGTGCAAAAGTTTGATGCTAACTTTAGGTCCAGCTTTTTGCTTCCTGGTTCAATTTCACTTATTCCATTGTCTTCTCTTTACTCCTAGCTATTCCTTCTTGCTTCAACCTTTCTCCAAGCTTTCTTCACCTATAATTAATCAACCAAACACATCAAAGCTATGCTTAAAATCATGAGATATTCATTCTTTCATAATATGTGATAATTATAGTATAAAACCTCATGAAATAGCATGAATTCATACATGGTTGATTCAATCAAGGGAAACATGAAAATCTACCTAATTGGCTTGCTTGTAGCTCAAGAAAGTGCATAATTCTAATGAAAACAAAAGAAAAAGACTAGTTAAACTAGGCTAGGATGACTTGTCATCACAACACCAAACTTAAAGCTTGCTTGTCCTCAAGCAAGAAATAAATTTATGTTCCAAGGCTCTTTCAATTAAGATGGATTGAGGAACACTTGTAAAGTGCAGTGAGTGAAGTGATCAAGTATCAGTGGGGTGAACTCTAAATCATATGCTCATGCAAGGGCTTCAGTGCTCACTAGTCCTTACATATTGGGAGTCGTAGGTCTTTAGGATTTTCATCCAAATGGTACCATGGAGATCTCTTTATATGTAATCACCTTGAAGCAGCTTATAGTTTCTATGCTTTGGCCTCGACTCTAAGTATCATGTCTCAAAGCGGCTCTTTAGATAAGCTTTCAATCAATACTCCTAAACCAGTTGGTTATAAGGTATTAGGTGTTAAAGCACCCCTAAGGATTTACTTGCTCAAGCCTCTTTCTTTGACACACTTCAACCACAAGCATTTACTAGGATAACAACTCTTTGAGTTTTTGTTTCTTTCTTTCTTTTTCTCCCTAGTAATTGATGCTCAGAGCCTTGGGCCATGTTCTTTTTTTGCTTTTGTATTTTCTTTATTTTCTTTTGTTTTGTTTGCTGCTTCTTGGATCAATAAATTTTTGAGAATCTCCACAATACTTCCTTGAACTTCATGTCCTGCCTATGAGCTTCCATGCAAGTTTTCACAAGCATGCAACCTCAATACAAAATCATACAACTAGAACCACCACTTCTCCTAATCTTTTGCTTTCCTCAAAATTGTTTGATTCCTCAATCCTTCTTTTCAAAGAACTTTCATGTGATGCATTTCTTGAAAATTGAGTGCAGACAAGTTTTGAAGATAAGAATGTTGTGAATGATCAAACATCTTGCTTATTGAATTACAGAAAAACTATGCTATGCAGACAGATAATCAGGGAAACTAAACCACTCTCAATCATAGCAGTGTTTGATGTAAGATAATCACTTAACAATACAACCTTTTGGAGTTCGCTTGCTTTCCTTCTTCTCATCATCATCATTGCTGGCCTTTAGGTTCATCTTTTGTTTCTTTGATTGATGATTCTTAATCCTTCCAAAAGCTTGTATGGACCTTTGCAATGATATTGAAAGTTGCTTGTTCCCCAAGCACTTGGAAACAATGGTTAGTCTGGCTGATTTATTTATGGGCTTTTGAACTTACTTTGGTGTGAGAACACCAAACTTAGTACCTTGCCAATGGGTTTCATGCATCAAATTAACCATGTGAAATAACTCTTTTTCTTTTCTTCTTCTTTTTCAAAAGCAATAAAACTGAAAACTAGGAAACAGCAGAATAGTTAACTAGTTCATCCATCATGCTTGAAGCCATCATTATACAGAGAGTGGGAATGTGTTTTATAATGGGATTTTGGTGAAACACCAAACTTAGAATCCTTCATTCTCCTTTATATTGTTTTGGTGTGTACACCAAACTTAGCTTCTTGCAATATAGATAAACTAATTAACCCTTTTATTGAAATAGATATGAAAAGATAGTTACCTCCGGTTGGGTTGCCTCCCAACAAGCCTCTTTTATTGTCACTAGCTTGACATCCTTCACTCTGTGCTCATGGAAGTTGAGGCTTCTGTTGCCTTAGGTTTCCTCCTCTTGCTATGGGCTTCCTTCCCTCTGTTTCTCTTTCCATAGCCCTCTTACTTTCCTCCATGACTCCCTTCTCTTTCAACACAGCATCCTTTTCATGGCTCTTTGGGTTCAGATTCCCCTCCTTCTCTCTCAATTCAGCAAGGTTTTGAACAAGTTGTTCCATCTGCCTTTCAAGTCTTCTGAGTGAAGCCTCCTGGTTCTTGCTTATTATCTCTTGATGTTTCTTTATTTCTTCCCGCTCTATTGCCATCATTTCTTGAATTTTTATGGACCTCTCCATCAGCATTTCTAGAATATAGATCCTTTGAAAGGTTGGAAGTGGTTGTGGCAATTGTGGTGGTTGATGAAGGTCATTTTGAGCGAATGGTGAGGTGGGACGGAGTTGGAAGTGTGTGTGATTGTTGTTGTGGGGGTGTGTTTTAAGTTGATTTTTGAAGTTGGGATTGTTGCAGTTGAAGTCCCTTGGTCTTTGGTTTTGGTTCTCAACCCCCCTCCCATTAGAATGAGTTCTCCAAGGTGGGTTGTACACATCATTCTGAGGCCTGTTCTGGAGCATGCTAGAGTGATTGCTTGGAGCTTGTAGTTGCTCATAGCTTTGTTGCTCATGGTTAATGGCCCCAAAGCTTTGTTCAGCTTGATTACACCCATATGAGCTTTGAGTCAGGTTGTATGTATGTACTACAGCATGCCTCAACTCAGTGATTTTTCTAGCCATCGTGTCTAATTGTTGTAGAGTCTGCTGATGCATCTGCTTGTTTTGGCTTATTACTACACGAGCACCTTCAATTTCTTTCTCTAATGGATGCACTTCTGCCTCTTGCTTAACAACTCTTTGTGATGGGTTAAATTTGACTAGGAGTCCATTCATCAGTTCTTCCCATCCGATAATGCTTCCTTGTGGAAAAGCTTCAAACCATTGGGCAACATCATTCATGGCTATGGATAGTTGCTTCGAACTATGGGTCACATTATCATCCAAGGTGGGGGTATTACTCTCATGATTGCTAGAATTTGTTGAGTTCCCTTCCATGATCTGCACAGTCACAACCAATTCAAGTGAAGATAGAGCATATTCAGGCCAGGATATGATTGAAGATTCAGTTGACACAAAGTATCAAACAGTTGGCAAACTTGAGAGAGTAATGAACGAAAACCACTCCTCTCGTTTGTTTTTCAAGCTATGAAAATCATATTCAGCAGGATGAGCCAAGGAAATTTCACTCTATTGCTTGAATGAGGTTTCTATTAGCTCAGGCAAAACTTCAAACAGTTAGTGGGTTAGTCAAAAATTAAAGAAAAAGTGCTTGATCTAGATCACCACCTCACTTAATCATTGTCAATCTAATCAATCCCCGGCAACGGCGCCAAAAACTTGATGAGATATTTTGGTGGAGAAACGAATCTCTCCCAAAACACCCAAATCTAACCGGCAAGTGCACCGGGTCGCATCAAGTAATAAAAACTCACGGGAGTGAGGTCGATCCCACAGGGATTGAAGGATTGAGCAATTTTAGTTTAGTGGTTGATTTAGTCAAGCGAATCAAGATTTGGTTGATTGATTGGTGATTTGCAGAATTTAAATTGCATGGAATTAAAGAGAGCAGGAAATTAAATTGCTGAATCTTAAAGAACAAGAAATTAAATGGCAGAAACTTAGAGTGCAAGAAATGTAAATTACGGAATCTTAAAGTGCAAGGAATGTAAATGACTTGAATTGTAAAGGGGATTGGGACTTGGATTTGCAGAAATTAAATAAGGAAAAGTTAAATTGCATTAAACAGAAGAGAAAAAGGGAATTGGGATTGAATCGGATCCGAAACAGCAAAGTAGATGAACATGGAAAGCAGTAAACAGAGAATTGAAATGGGAAATCAGATCTCAGGACCCAGAAACTAGAAAACCAAGTCTAGATCCCAATGCCTTCCTAGATCCAACAAGAACAATTGCAAGGAAATTGTAAATTGCAAAGAAATTAGATGAAGAGCAATTAACAGAAATTGAAATCCAATCAAACAGTAAATAAAGCAGTGAGATCCAAGGTTGAGATTGAAACAGAATTTCTTCAATTCTCCAACCCAAAATCCAAGACAATTGTAATTGAAATTGAAAGCAATAAAACTGAGAGGAAGAGAAGTGAATTCTCCTTCCCCAAGACAAAGAAATTAAAGATCACTCAATATCCAAAGCTCTCCGAAAACTATTATGAAAATTCCAAAAGAAAGCTCTCCGAAGAACTTGAATTCTATCCTATTTATACACTTTCTTCCAATGATCTTCAAGCCTTGAGTTGGGCCTTTGTTCTTGGTGGAATTGGGTTGAAAGAGGCCTTGGTTGATTGCTCTTGGAGTTTGAAGAGGAACCAAAACGAACCAATTGAACCGGGTTTGAGTTTTGCAAAAGTTGGACCAAAAGTTTGAGCAAAAGTTAGGGGTCTAACTTTTGCTCCAACTTTTCATATCAGCTAGCACCACTTTGCTGATATGAACGTTGGTGCCAACGTTAGGGGTCTAACTTTGGCCCTAACGTTGGCCTTTCCTTGTGTACTTGTGGCGCCAACGTTAGCCACCAAGTTATGGGGCTAACGTTGGCACAAACTTTTGCTCCTCCTTGTGATTTTCATGTGCTAACGTTAGCCTCCAAGTTAGGGGGCTAACGTTGGCGCAAACTTTTGGTGCCCAGGGAGGTTTTCTTCATGCCAACGTTAGCCTCAAAGTTAGGGGGCTAACGTTGGCGCAAACTTTTGGTGCCCAGGGGTGAATTTCATGTGCCAACGTTAGCCTCAAAGTTAGGGGTCTAACGTTGGCGCAAACTTTTGGTACCCAGGGAGTGATTTTCAAGTTCCAACGTTAGCCTCCAAGTTAGGGGGCTAACGTTGGGGCTAACTTTTCAACCAAAAGTTTGTGCAAAAGTTTGATGCTAACTTTAGGTCCAGCTTTTTGCTTCCTGGTTCAATTTCACTTATTCCATTGTCTTCTCTTTACTCCTAGCTATTCCTTCTTGCTTCAACCTTTCTCCAAGCTTTCTTCACCTATAATTAATCAACCAAACACATCAAAGCTATGCTTAAAATCATGAGATATTCATTCTTTCATAATATGTGATAATTATAGTATAAAACCTCATGAAATAGCATGAATTCATACATGGTTGATTCAATCAAGGGAAACATGAAAATCTACCTAATTGGCTTGCTTGTAGCTCAAGAAAGTGCATAATTCTAATGAAAACAAAAGAAAAAGACTAGTTAAACTAGGCTAGGATGACTTGTCATCAGAATCCCACGGAGATTGTTGGTATGAAGCAAGCTATGGTCACCTTGCAAATCTCAGTTAGGCAGATATAAATTGATAATGGTGTTTTCGAATAATAATTAATAGAATAGAGATAGAAATACTTATGTAATTCATTGGTGAGAATTTCAGATAAGCGAATGGAGATGCTTTCGTTCCTCTGAACCTCTGCTTTCCTGCTATCTTCATCCAATCAGTCTTACTCCTTTCCATGGCTGGCTTTATGTGATACATCACCACTGTCAATGGCTACTTTCGGTCATCTCTCGGGAAAATGATCCAATGCCCTGTCACGGCACGGCTAATCGTCTGGAGGCATCACCCTTGTCAATGGCTTCATCTTATCCTCTCAGTGAAAATGGTCAACGCACCCTGTCACGGCACGGCTATTCATCTGTCGGTTCTCGATCATGCTGGAATAGGATTTACTATCCTTTTGCGTATGTCACTAACGCCCCGCAATTGCGAGTTTGGAGCTCGTCACAGTCATTCATTCATTGAATCCTACTCGGAATACCACAGACAAGGTTTAGACCTTCCGGATTCTCTTGAATGCCGCCATCATTCTAGCTTACACCACGAAGATTCTGGTTAGGAGATCTAAGAGATACTCATTCAGTCTAAGGTTGAACGGAAGTGGTTGTCAGGCACACGTTCATAGGGAATGATGATGATTGTCACGTTCATCACATTCAGATTGAAGTATGAATGAATATCTTAGAAGCGAAACAAGATGAATTGAATAGAAAACAGTAGTACTTTGCATTAATCTTTGAGGAACAGCAGAGCTCCACACCTTAATCTATGGAGTGTAGAAACTCTACCGTTAAAAATACATAAGTGAAAGGTCCAGGCATGACCGAATGGCCAGCCCCTCTGATCTAAGATAGCATACAACTGATCAAAGATGCCTAATACAATAGTAAAAGGTCCTATTTATAATAATCTAGCTACTAGGGTTTACAGAAGTAAGTAGTTGATGCATAAATCCACTTCTGGGGCCCACTAGGTGTATGTTTGGGCTGAGCTTGAGTGTTGCACGTGTAGAGGTCCTTTCTGGAGTTGAACGCCAGCTTTTGTGCCAGTTTGGGCGTTCAACTCTGGTTTTGGCTCCTTTTCTGGCGCTGGACGCCAGATTTGGGCCGAAAGCTGGCGTTGAACGCCAGTTTACGTTGTCTAAACTTGGGTAAAGTATGAACTATTATACATTGCTGGAAAGCCCTGGATGTCTGCTTTCCAACGCAATTAAAAGCGCGCCATTTTGAGTTTTGTAGCTCCAGAAAATCCACTTTGAGTGCAGGGAGGTCAGAATCCAACAGCATCAGCAGTCCTTCTTCAACCTCTGAATCTGATTTCTGCTCAAGTCCCTCAATTTCCGCCAGAAAATACCTGAAATCACAGAAAAAAACACAAACTCATAGTAAAGTCCAGAAATGTGAATTTAACATAAAAACTAATGAAAACATCCCTAAAAGTAACTAGATCCTACTAAAAACATACTAAAAACAATGTCAAAAAGCGTATAAATTATCCGCTCATCATTGCTCCTAATTAAAAAGTATTCTCCTTATAATACATTTTGGATTGTAATTTCTCATCTCCGCTTTTTAACTCCGAAACAATCCAATACGCACAATTATTCAACTTATTTCATAATTCTACTGCTCCTTTGCCACTATGTGCTTATCTTGTTATTTGCCTACTTATTTTCCTGTTTTTATTATATCTTAGATTTCTGTTTTTTAGGATGTCTGACCCTCAAAGAAAAGGTAAAGGCAAGGCTACCACTGGCAAACGAAAAAGAGGTGAATCCTCTATGTCAATCCTGGACATTATGCATGATGACTCCTGGCGGAAAAAGCACTTTACCCTACAGGAGAAGGCTGACTAGCTCCTCCCTGCCAATGATCCCATTAAGTTTGCAAACCGATACTGTGAGCTGAAGTATCCCGTGTTTGCCACCTCCAGGAACCTATACATGGAGAGGACTTTGAAGATCTCAGAAGAACTATAGCAGTACACCTCCGATCAAATCAAACAGAGAGGCTGGTTCTTCTTGGAGAGAAACCTGACTAAGGTCAATGCTTCCTGGGTAAGAGAGTTTTACTACAATTATTTCAAGACTTCCCTGGATGCAGTGAACCTCAGAGGGAAACAGATACTGGTCACTGAAGAGGACACTGAGGATATTCTGCGCCTTCAGCCTAAGTCAGATCAGCCTGACGGTTACCAAAAGGCTGATGAGGATATGAGGTTTCTGAGATTCGACTGGGATGCTGTCAAGGAGAGGATAGCTCTTGACCCTAGTGTCCCATGGGTCATGGGTAAGAACACCACTATGCCTAAAGGAATCAAGCTTATGTATCTGAATGATGAGGCTCGGCTCTGGCACCAGATCCTGAGCAACTTTATTATGCCGAGAACTCATGAGACAGAGCTGCCTGCCACTATGATCACCCTTCTCTGGTGTGTGCTGGAGGGTAAGGACCTGTATTTGCCACGATTCATCCGGCACTTTATGGCCAGGGTCTATGTCAGAGGCACCCTTCCTTTCCCTTACCTAGTCACCCAGCTAGGCCGTCGAGCTGACATGCCTTGGGAGGATGCTGATGAGAAGCCACCTGCTGCGGACTGCAAGAAGATTATCCCTCACAGCAGAAAGTTTCGAGCTTTAAGCTATACACCTCCATTCCTCACCTCTCCTGATGAGACAGCCACCCCTTCAGCTGCCCCTTCTTCTTCCACTGCTGCACGCGCCCCACCCACTGTACCTCCACCTGCTCGTGAGCCTATTTACCATTTGGTGCATCGCCTCTTCGCCCACTTGGACCGTATGGAGCGTCGCAACAAGCAACGCTATGAGCACCTCAAGTTGATGATCTGTTCCGGCGGCGACATCCCCTCCGAGCCTGACACCCCTTCTGATACATCTGAGGTGGCAGAGGACGATCACGAGGAGGAGACACCTGCCCAGGCTGCATAGGAAGGACCAGAGCAGGCTGCACCACAGCAGGAGGAGCCACACCAGATACAGGCCGCAAATGCAAAGATTCCTATCCAGTCAGAGCCTCCTTTGCAGCAGACAGATCCTCCTACCCTCATTCAGTCTGCAGATCCTCAGGCCACCACCGAGACTCCAGCAGCCCATCCTTCTAGTGATGACACTCCTTCACACCCAGCTTGAGTGAGCATCGGGGACGATGCTTTATTTTAAGTGTGGGGAGGTTGCCATCTCTGGCGTATCTTTTTGGTGAACCACTACAGACTCTTTTATCTTATTTTGGTTATTTTTTTGTATTTTTATCTTTATTTTTATTTTTTATCTTTCAGTACTTATACATTGTTCTTTTCATGTGTTTTTACTCTATTTCCGCATTTTGCACTTTAGTTCATATTTTAGCCATTTTGTTTAGTTTGCAATTCTAAACTTATTAGTTATAGAATATGTGGATTAATTAGTATAGTTTACCCTTTTAGCATATGATAGTTTGGTTTAAATTTAAAATAAAAAGGAAGTAAACTAGAAACTTTAACATAATCAAAAACAATCCACACACCTAGTATATATAGCATAACATGTTAGTTAGTTAACAACATTTCATCAAGGAAGAACACTAAAACTTTAAAGCCACCCAAGAAATTTTACATTGAAAATAATGGGAACTCTTAATTTCTACTTGCATGACATGTATAACTGATATATGAATTTTGGGCTAGAGAACACAGCCTGTGAGTTTTGAGCTTAATTGTATGGTTACATTCAAACCAAAATTTTTATTCTTATGTATTTTGCCCTTCTTTTTATTCTGATATTCTTTACTTTGTTTTAATCTATATGTCCAATTATAGAGTATAGATACATACTAAGAGATGATTGAGGCCATTGCTTGAAATATTTGCTCACGTATCCCAAATTAGCTACCTTTTACATCACCCTTGTTAGCCCCCTTGAGCTTTTTAATCCCCTCTTGTTCTATAAACCATATTACTAGCCTTAAGCAGAAAAATAAAATAAAAATCCCAAGTTGAATCCTTGGTTAGCTTAAGATAGAAATTGTGTATTATTTAAGTGTGGGAAACTTTATGGGAACATGGATGATAGAAACAAAGGTAAAAAGTTAAAAAGAATAAAAATATTCAAAATAAAAATTTTGGGAAGCATGCTCATGTGAAATCAATTGAATTACCATGTGCATTAAAAAAAATATTTTTATTTTATTTTCGGTATTTAATTAAGGGGATACAAAAATTTCCCAATTGCAAAATAAAAAAAAATCAATGCACATGGGATAAAATTTAAGTTAATGCATGAGCTTGCAATACAAAGTGAGAAAAGTTGGGCAAATAGGTTAAGAAACTTTGAATTACAAAATATGTATGTTAGGTGAGATCTTAGACTAATCAAGGATTCACATATTAGCTCACTTAGTCTTATACATATACCCTTGCCTTTACCTTGGCCCCATTACAACCTTGAAAAAAGACCTCATGATTTTTGTATGCTTATATTCTATAATTGTTGATTGGTTAGATGAAGAACAAAGTTATAGAAAGTAAGGATAAAAAGAAGAATAGAATGATTAACCCAATAAACACTGAGTGACTAGAGAGTAAACACAAAATCCAGTAAGGGTTCAATAGCTCATCACCATATATCCCTGCTTAAATTGTTAATTGTCTTGTAAGTTTGAAAAATATTTTTACCCATCTCAATTGTAAAAGTGCTTTAACATTATCTAGGGTTTGGCTATGCATATATGATTCCTTGAGAATGTGAATTAATTTAACTACATGTAAGTTTTATATACAAGTGAATAACAATTAGAATTGCATTATTCATTTAGGTAGTTGCATTTAGGATAGATTGCATTGCATGAAATTCCACCACTCTACCTTACTCTTTATCTTGGACTTAGCATGAGGACATGCTATTGTTTAAGTGTGGGGAGGTTGATAAAGCCATATTTTATGATATATTTTGTGCTCAATTCAAGAGATTTATTCAATCCTTCACCCACTTATTCATGTAAATTGCATGGTTTTACTTTCCCTTCCTTATTATATGATATATGTGAAATACATGTTTCCTATGCTTTGAAATTATTTATTTTAATTACCTTTTATTACCATTCGATGCCGTGATTTGTGTGTTGAAAAGTTTCAGATCTTCTAAGGCAGGAATGACTTAAAGGATGGAAAAGGAACCTACAAAAATGGAAGGAAAGCGCAAAATGGAGTTTTTGAAGAAACTAGCAGCGACGCAAATGCATGGACGACGCGGCCGCATACCCAGCACGAAAAGGCAGCGACGCGAATGCGTGACTGACGCGGACGCGCGCCTTAAGCAGAATACAGATGACGCGGACGCACGATCGAAGCGAACGCGTGATAAGGAAAACTCCAGATGACGCGACCGCGTGACCCACGCGGACGCATGACAGACGCCACGCACTAGAAATTACAAAAAATGCTCCCAGCGATTTCTGAAACCCTTTTTGGTCCAGATCCAAGTCCAGAAGGCACAGATTAGAGGTTATAAAGTGGGGGAATGCATCCATTCAGGGAGAGCGTTCAATTATTCACTTTTCTTAGTTTAGATGTAGTTTTTATAGAGAGAGGTTCTCTCCTCTCTCTTAGGTTTTAGGATTAGGATTTCTTATTATTTCAGTTCAGTATTCCAACTCTTTATAAGGTTCAATGTTCCTTTTTAATTATTTTCTCAATTTAATTTATGAATTCTTCCATGTTACATATGATTCTCTTAATTAATGTTATTTGAGGTATTTCAGTTTATGACTGCTTTCTTTCATTTATATTACTGTTGCTTCCAATCTGAAGACATTTTTATTCGAGTAAGTTTACTTTTCCCTTTTGGCCTTGGTTAAGTAATTGGTAACTCATGAGTTATCAAACTCAACGTGATTGATAATTGTTGTCATTGCTAATTGAATTGAACTTCAATAACTCCAATTCTTTCTTAGGAATTGACTAGGACCTGAGGATCAAACTAATTGGTCCACTTGACCTTCCTTTGCTTTAGTAGAGGCTAACTAAGTGGGATTAAAACTCAATTCTCATTACCATTGATAAGGATAACTAGGATAGGACTTCTAAATTCTCATACCTTGCCAAGAGTTTATTTTACAGTTATTTATTTATTTTATTTGTCATTTAAATTACTTGTTCCTTACTTTCAAAACCCCAATTTACAAAACTCATAACCAATAATAAGAACATACCTCCCTGCAGTTCCTTGAGAAGATGACCCGAGGTTTAAATACTTCGGTTATCAATTTTAAAGGGGTTTGTTACTTGTGACAACCAAAATGTTTGTAAGAAAGGTCTTTTGTTGGTTTAGATGCTATACCTGCAACGAGGATTTATCTGTAAATTTCTAGACCACGCAAAAGTTCTATCTTCAAAATGGCGCCGTTGCCAGGGAATTGCAAACGTATGCCTTATTATTGGTTATTGTAAATATTTGCTTTTTGCTTGTTTATTTGTTTTTTTTGTTTTTATTTTTGCTTTTTCATAAATTAAGAGGTTATTGGTTTTTATTTTGTTATTAAAAATTTTTCAAAAATTTGTTCTTGGTGTTCATCTTGATCTTCAAATTATTCTTCGTGTTCATCCTGACCTTCAAGTTGTTCTTAGTTGTTTTCATCGTTTTGATCTAAAAAATTTTAGGTTTGGTGTCATTTTATTGTTTTTCTCTTTCCTCATTTAATTCAAAAATATCTTTTCTCTTTATTTTAATTGAATTTTCAAAATTTGCAAAAAAAAAAAAAAATTCAGATTTCTATTTTAAAATTTTTATCTTATCTTATCTTAGTTTTAAATTTCAAAATTAAAATCTTTTTCAAAAATCATATCTTTTTCAAAACCTTATCTTATCTTATTTCAAAAATCAAATTTCAAAATTCAATATTTAAATTTCAAATTTCAAATTTCAAATTTCAAATTTCAGAATTCAAATTTCAAAAATTTAAAATTCAAAATTTAAATTTCAATATCCTTTTAATTTAAATTTGTTTTTATTTTTGTTTTTAATTTTTATTTGCTATTGTGAGTTCTCACCCAATCGCTTTGAGTTTAGTCCCAATGCTGTTGCAAGGAATGGAAATTATAACAGGAACATGCATCAAGGTCAAAACAATCAGAGATGGAAGGAGCCACGAGGATCTGATCAACCCTTTCGGCAACATCACCTTCCAAGATACCATGGACAACGACCATCCTACAATGCATGCCAAGACAATAGATATGGTGGACCCCCTTGTAGTTACCAGCAAGCTCCATCATATGCCAATAAACCACCTCCTCAAAATAGCTTTGGACCACCATACTCACAAGCCCCTTTCCACCATTCACCTCCATATGACCCTAACCCGTATCCACCATACCAACCACCTTATGAGCCAAATGAACCATACACAGAACCACCCCCATTCCAATATAACTACTCTCATTAACCACCACTTCAATATACACCATCTCCTTATTATTATCAAGCTGAACCACCTTCCTACCATGAACCCTTTCTCCCAACAAACGAACCCTCCTATCCACCCCAAACCTCCATGGAGAAAGCACTTACCGATCTAAACTCTACTATACAAGCCTTCGTCGCCCAAATCGGACCACCAAATACCTTCAACAATCAACCCTCAAGCTCTAGTGCACTTCCTTTTCAACCACAGAATGATCTCTTCATCCCATCACTACCATCCATGGAAGAGCACCCACATCCATCAATCCAAGAGAAACATGATCCCAATGATGCTATTGACATGGAACAAGAGAGAAGGGATCATCTTCGCGAATCCATACTTCATAAGGAGCTAGAGGAGGCCCAAAAGGTGAAGGTAGTAAAGACCCTTGAAGTCGAAGGAGTGATGCCAGGGCATTTTGGCCAGTTTCACTGACCTTTTCTTTACTGTTTTAGGGTAGTTTCATGCATTTTCTTAGTTAATAAGCAAGTTTTGGGTAGATAATCACTTACATCTTGATTCAAGCAAACATTGTAGATTTTATATGATTTTATGAAAATTATGCATGAATTGAATGATAAAATGGATGATGCATGATCTCATGAGTTAGAACCTAGCTTTGATGCACTTTACTTGCTTGATTTCAGGACAAACGAAGCATAGAGCACGTTAATAGCCACGTTAGTCTAACTAACGTGGAATGGGAGTTAGCTTGCATCAATGAGAAAAGTGATCGCCAATAACGCCTTCGTGAGCCATCATAGCCCACGTTAGTTTCCACATTAACTACATTAACGTGGAAGAGAAGTAAAGCTCCAACGTTAGTGGTAAAAGTGAATATCACTAACGTTGGAAAAAAGGGGCACACTTAGCCACGTTAAGAGTCACGTTAATTACACTACCGTGAACTCTAACGTGGAAGGAACAAAGAAGTGCCAACATTAGTGACACTCACCTTTGTCACTAACGTTGGACCAAGCCTCTATTAGCCACGTTAGTTGCCACGTTAATTACATTAACATGGAAGCTAACGTGGAGGAAAGAAATGATGAGCCAACGTTAGTGACACTCACCTTTGTCACTAACGTTGGAGATGGCAATCACCACCACGTTAGTGGCCATGTTAATACAATTAACGTGAGGCACTAACGTGAGAAGGGGTGTTTGGAACGTTAGGGGTCTAAGTGTCACTAACGCTCTCGAAGCTGAGGCATGCCCACGTTAGGGGTCACGTTAGCTACACTAACGTGGACTCTAACGTAGGGAGGAAGGGCAACAAGCAAACGTTATTGGAAAAGGTGAATGCCAATAATGTTTGCGAAGGACCAAGAGGCAACGTTAGTGGTCACGTTAGTGCCACTAACGTTGAAGTTAACGTGGACCATCTTGGGTTAGGAACGTTAGTGAAAAAGGTGATCGTCACTAACGTTCTCGAACCCACATTTTCACTTAACGTTAACACCACTAACGTCCTAACTAACGTCCATGCCTAACTCACACTTTCTCTGCAAGCAAAGCTGAGCCCACTGAAGACTGCAACTGCCTCAACTAAAGATCCAAAGGCCCATATCCAAGACTTGAAGAGCCAACTAGAAGATCAGAAAAGTAGTATATATAGGAGTAGTTTTGAACTAGAGAAGGAGCTTTTGGGGCATTGGGAGAACTACTCTCTGTATAATTTTACTTTCTCTGCAACTTCTAGTTTTACTTTCAGAATGTATTTTCCATCTTTGCTTTCCATTCCCAGAGCTATGAACAACTAAACCCCTTTCATTGGGTTAGGGAGCTCTGTTGTAATTTGATGGATCAATAATAGTTTTCATTATTCTACTTCTTTCTTTTCTCTTGATTTTACTAGAAAGCTTTCAATCTTCATCTAATTGGGTAGTTGTCTTAGAAAAGAAGCTATTCATACTTGGATCTCTTCAGAACCTTGGAAGAGGAATGAAGAGATCATGCTAGAAATGCTTTCTCATGTTGGACCGAATTGGGGTTTGGACGGATATAGTGACATATAATTCTCCCAATACTTTGATTTGGAAATACATGTGGTATAATCAGTGACCATACTTCATCTCTTCTCATGAGCAATTAGACCAAGGAATTGGCTATTGATCAAGATTTGAGAGATTGAATTACCAAGGAATTGGAATTCAATCACTTAAGATTACCAAGGAGATCAATGAATGCATTGATTGAGGAAGAGATGAAAATGAACTTGATCCGGAGAATACAACATCTCCTGAGCCCAATGAACTCCCCATTTCTGATCTTACCCATTCTCTTTACTTTTTGCCATTTACTTTTATGTTCATCTTCCCCATTCCCCATTTAAGATTTTGCAATTTACTTTCCGTCATTTACATTTAGTTCTTTATTTCCAACAATTACATTTTCTGCCATTTACTTTCCCGCCATTTAATTTCCTGCAATTCTCCAATCAAATTTTGCTTAGCTCAACTAGAACATTCCTCCAATTAAAGTTACTTGACCAATCAATCCCTGTGGGATTCGACCTCACTCTATTGTGAGTTTTTACTTGACTATAATTTGGTATACTTTCCGAGGGAAATCTGTTGAGAGAAAAGTTTCTGTGCATCAAGGAGTGGTTGAAGAATTTGTGAAGGGAGACATCAATGAGGAGTCTGATTTTGTCTTAGAGCAAGAGAAGGCCCAAAATGTGGAGATAGGAGAGACCCTTGAAGATGAAAGAATACTTGAAAAGAGTTGTCATGGAAAAAAATCATCAAGGATGAGTACGATTTTATATTAAAACTACTGGACAAAGCAGTAATTATTGAAGAGGAAGAAGTGGTTGAAGACTTGGGAGAGATCGATCAAGAGATGGAGATTCAAGAAGAAGAAGCACAACCTCCCATGCCCTTGGAAAGCAGTAAAGAGGAGATCGAATTGGAAGAAAGCTACCAAGAGGAAGAGGTTGAAATTGAAGAAGCTTACAAGGAGGTGGAAGTTGTCAGAGAAGAGCACAAGGGAGTGGAGCTTGCAAGTTCATTAGAAACACCTCTCCCAAGGCCATTACCGTCCAACACAACATTCAAGTGGGTAAAATTCTTATCCTTGACCTTTACCTTCCCACTTGAATATGGGCTACTCGAGACGAATGATCAACTTAGAGCTCTTTGTGGCATTAAGAGTATGAGGAAGATGGTCAGTGGTAAGAATTGTCCTACAAGGTTCATTATGGTTGGGAGCTTTAAGTTTAAACGCAAAGGTTGGTGTAGAGCTCAATTGAATGGGTCTAGGAAGTTGTTTGGATGCTTCAGTGAGAATTCTAAAGCTGAACCACCTGGATGGAATCATGATAATCAACTTGAAGACGGGTGTAGAAACAAGATTTAGGATCTAAGAATATATGAGGATCAATTTTGGGAGCTCAAAGCTTGTGAAGAACTCCATCAAAGCTTGAGGAATTTACTTGGTATTGATAGAGCTTATTGGAAGTCCAAGCATTGGTGGAAGTTTCAAGACGAGTTCAAGCACAAGCCACTGATGACAAGTCATCTTAGCCTAGTTTTACAAGTCTTTTTCTTTTGTTTTCAATTGAATTTATGCACTTTCTTGAGCCATAAGTAAGCCAATTGGGTAGAATTTCATGTTTCATTTGATTCAATCAACCATGGATAAATTAATACAATTTCATGAGATTTTGTGCTATAATTGTCATATATTATGAAAGAATAACAATCTCATGATTTTGAGCATAGCTTTAATGTGCTTGGTTGATTGATGATAGGTGAAAAGAGCTTTGAAGAAGATTGAAGAAAGAAGAAATGGCAAGGAGCAAGAGAGAACAAAAAGCTTGAGCAAAAGCTTACCTCAAACTTTAGCTCAAACTTTTGGAAGAGTTGAATTCACCCTGGATGGAGCAAAAGCTTGCGCCAACGTTTGACCTCAAGCTTTTAGGCAAACGTTGGCGCCATAACAAATACACCATGGAGGGAGTAAAAGCTTGCGCCAACGTTTGACCTCAAGCTTTTAGGCAAACGTTGGCGCCACAACAGCCTGAAGGGGTATACTTCCAACAAGAATAACTTGAGTTGTAGATGTCCAATTGAGGTGATTCCAATTGGGTTAGAAAGCTGACATTCAGAGCTTTCCAATCATATATAATAGTCTATAGTGGGCATAAAATTGGTAACGTTGACGAGAGGACAAAGTAGCACCCCAAGAGGTATGCAAAAGGGATCCACGTTTGGCTCAAAGTTTGACCTCAAACTTTGGCTCAAACGTGGATGACAGCAAGGGAGGCTAGCTGATATGAAAAGTTTGAGTAAAAGTTTGACTCAAACTTTTACTCAAGCTTTTCTGGTTGATGGCCCGGTTCACAAGTGGGTTTCTCTCCAACTCCAAGAGCAATCAACAGAGGCTTTTGTCAACCCAATTCCATCAAGAGCAAAGGCCCAATTCAAGGCTTGAATATCATTTGAAGAGAGTGTATGAATAGCTTAGAATTTAAGTTTTTAGAGAGTCTTTCCTTTTTAGTTTCGCTGAGTGATTTTGGGAGAGCTTTTGTTTAAGAGTTATTGGGAGATTCTAAGTCTTGGGGAAGGGAATTGAATTCTCTTTCTCTTAGTTTTCTTAATTTCAATTTCATTTACACTTTGCTTGAATCTTGGGTGTTGGAGAATTGAAGGAATTCTGTTTCAATCCCACCCTGAGATCTCTCTGTCTCTCTGTTTTATTTACTGCACTTTTTGAGAAATCAATATTTGCATTCCTTTCTTCTACTGCTTGATCTTTACTTTTCTTGCAATTGAATTCTGAATTTGGATCTAGGAAGGCATTGAGATCTAGACTTGGTTATCTAGTCTCTTGGGTCCTGAGATCTAGAGTTTTCATTTTAATTTCTCTGTTGAATGCGTCTCCAAGTTCATTTACATTTCGAGTTGAGATCCGTTTCATTTTAATTCCTTTTCTATTTTTCTGTTTATCGCAATTTACTTTTCCTTGTCTAATTTCTGCAAATCCAATTCCCAATTCCCGTTATAATTCAAGCCATTTACATTTCTTGCACTTCAAGATTCTGTAATTTACATTTCTTGCGTTCTAAATTTCTGCCATTTAATTTCTTGTTCTTTAAGATTCAGCACTTTTATTTTCTGTTCTCTTTACTTTACTGCAATCATCCCTCTCCCTTTAATTTTCATGCAATTTAAATTTCAGTTTATTACAAATCACTCAACTAAATCTTGATTCGCTTGACTAAATCAACCACTAAACTAAAATTGCTCAATCCTTCAATCCCTGTGGGATCGACCTCACTCACGTGAGTTATTATTACTTGATGCGACCCGGTACACTTGCCGGTTAGATTTGGGTGTTTTGGAAATTCGTTTTTCCACAAATTTTTCCATCAAGTTTTTGGCGCCGTTGCCGGGGATTGATTAGATTGACAATGATTAAGTGAAGTGGAGATCTAGATCAAGCACTTTTTCTTTTCTGTTTCTTTATTTTTTTACTAACCCACTAACTGTTTGAATTTTTGCCTGAGCTAACTGAAACTTCACTTTAGCAATAGAGTGAAGTTTTCTTGATATTTTCTGGCTTTGTGTGATCCTCATGCTTGTGCTTATTGAATATAAGAGAGAAGCAATTTTCTTCTATCTATCTTTCAAGTTTATCAACTGTTTGACACATTGTGTCAACTAATTCTCCAATCATATTCTGGCATGAATATACTCTATCTTCATCTGGACCGTTTGTGATTGTACAGATCATGGAGGGGAACTCAACTAATTCCAGTAATCATGGGAGTAATATCCCCACCTTAGATAATAATGCAACCCATAATTTGAAGCACCCATTCATCACCATGAACGATGTTGCTCAATGGTTTGAAGCTTTCCCACAAGGAAGCATTATCGGATGGGAAGAATTAATGAGTGAACTCCTAGCCAAGCTGAAACCACCCCAGGAAATTGGTGAGCTAGAGACAGAAGTGCAACCATCCACACAAGAGAAAGAAGTGATGGAAATTGAAGGTGTCAGTTGATGCACATAAACTAGTTATGCTACGATTTAGGAAATTGCACGATCGGCAAAATTCCTTCTGGCAAGTGCACCGGTTATCGTCAAGTAAAAACTCACAATAGAGTGAGGTCGAATCCCACAAGGATTGGTTGAGTGAGCAATTCGGATTAGAAGTGTGTTCTAGTTGAGCGAAATCAAGATTGAGATGAGTATTGCGGAATGTAAAATTGGCGGGAAAAGTAAATGACAAGAAATTGAAATGGCGGAATCTTAAATTGCATGAATTAAAGAGCAGAAACTAAATTGCTGAAATTAAAAGGGAATGGGGGTGATTGCATGAATTGAGTAGCAGAATGTAAAGAGAAAGTGGAAATCAGAAATGGGGAATTCATTGGGTTATAGGAGATATTGAGATCTCCGAATCAAAACATGTTTATCTCTTCCTCAACCAATGCGTTCATTGAATTTTGCTTGGCAATCTTATATGATTGGATCCCAATCCCTTGGCTCACCAATTCTCTCTAAAAACAAACAAATTCCCAATCCCTTGGTTTAAATGTTCATAAGAAGAGATGATGCTCAATCACTGATTATACCACACAGTTTCATGAACCACAATTTGGTAGGATTACATGTCACAATATCCATCCAAACCCCAATCCAATTCACTGTGAGAAAGCTTCTCTAGCATGAATCCTCCATTCCTTTCCCAAGGTTCCGAAGGATTCCAAGTATGGGTAGTTTCTTTCCCAAGACAACTACCCAATGGAATTAGATCGAGAAGCTTTCTAACAAAATTCAAGAGAAAAGATTGAAGAAGAAGATAAACTATTATTGATTCATTGAATTACAATAGAGCTCCCTAACCCAATGAAAGGGGGTTTAGTGAGTCATAGCTCTGAATTCAATTACAAAGATATGAGAACTAGCTAAAAGTGAAGGTGCAAAAGTCCCTTCTAACTTAAATTCTATCCTATTTATACACTTTCTATATTGAGCTTCTGTTGTGCTTCTTGGGCTTTGAGGCCTCTCCTTGCTTTCCTTTTGCCTTGGGTTTATGATCCATAATTTTGATGAGGCTGTTGATCCAAATTCTGTAACATTCATTGAGCCAACTTAGTGATAATCAAATAATGACACATGACTCAATAAATTGAGATTTCAAACTCATCAATCCTTCAGGCCCAATCCCATAAACCATGATATTCAATTGGGTTTCATACCAGAATAAGTTTAAGTTAATGTTTGTGCTCAAATACTAACTTAAACCACAATATCTTTGGTCCAGAAACCTTTTCCAAGAGTGGCGTTTAAGTTGCAGTTTAAGCTTAAACTGCAGCTTAAACGCCAGACACTTCCAGTGAGGCCTTTTGTAGAAGCACGTTTAAGCTTTAGTTTAAGGTTAAACTGAAGCTTAAACGTGGAAATGGAAGAAGGCAGCCCTGGAGAGTTATGTAGTCGAACACGTTTAACCTCCAGTTTGAGGTCAAACTGAAGCTTAAACGTGGATATAGGAAGGGCAGCCCTGGAGGTCGAACACGTTTAACCTCCAGTTTAAGGTCAAACTGGAGGTTAAACGTGGAATTGGAAGGAGGCATCCTGGAGGTCGAACACGTTTAACCTCCAGTTTAAGGTTAAACTGGAGGTTAAACGTGGAAGCTTAGAAAGGTAGCCCTGGAGGTGTCGAACACGTTTAAGCTCCAGTTTGAGGTCAAACTGGAGCTTAAACGTGGAAATGGAGAGAGCAACCCTGGAGGAGAGATCTTGGTCGAACACGTTTAAGCTCCAGTTTGAGGTCAAACTGGAGCTTAAACGTGGAAATGGCTCCCTGGTGCTTTTCCCATTCTGGCGTTTACCCTCCAGTTTGAGGTCAAACTGGAGGTTAAACGTGGAACTCCTTCCTGGGTGGCATTATCATTCTGGCGTTTAACCTCCAGTTTGAGGTCAAACTGGAGGTTAAACTTCAATTCCAGCAATTCTTAGCCTTCATGATTCTGGCGTTTAAGCTCCAGTTTAGGCTTAAACTGGAACTTAAACTCCACATGTGATATTCAAGCTTCCTTTATTGATTTTGTTGCTTCCTTGCCTAGCCTCTTCTTCCCTGAAATCATCCAAACAATTGCATCAAAGTCTTGCAAAATTTCATGAGAAATCTTCCATTCATAGCATTCAAGTAATATAACTAAAACTCATGGATATTGCATCAAAATCATATTGTTTGGATGGTTCATTGCTTTGTTATTCTTTTAACCATTCTTGGTTACTTTAAGCTCACGAAAGTGCATAAAACCACTAAAACTAACAGAAAAATACTAGTGAAACTAGCCTAAGATGCCTTGGCATCACAACACCAAACTTAATACTTGCTTGTCCCTAAGCAAGTTCTGAGTTATTTGAGAAGACAGTATGAAACAGAAAGCAATTACATTGGCTATATTAGCAAGCATTTGAAGTTCATCAGAAGGGTTTTATGCAGAAAGTTGCAGCATCACTTTTTCATATTTATCAGGTAAGATTATCACTCTTTCATTGCATCCATCAAACACTGCTATGGCCTCTTGTTCTTCTTATGTCTTTGGCACTTTTTCTTTTCTTTGTTTTTCTTTTCTTTTTCTTAGAGCTCCTTTGCTCCTTGTTTGCTTAGTGTCATGTGTTGCACAAGCCTTTGGCATTTTCTTTTTCTTATCAGTGCACTACACATATCCACTTTAGGCATTTTAGTTCACATTTCTTCTTGAGATATTGGTGCCCAGCACCTCTTTGTGTGACTAAATGTTTTGTATTTAGGTTGCTCTTGATAATGGACTTTTGGTTGATAATCCCGGGTTAGTTAACCCAAGTTACCAAGTGTTGAAACACTCCTCAGAACCTATTCATCCAAGCATATCCTTAATACATAAACACCACAGGCATTTGTCTCAGAAGTTCAAACCATTGGTGCCTAGCTTATTTTCTCAATTTTTCTGCTTTTTGGTTGCCTTTTTCAGTGGCTTTTTCTTCTTCTTTTTCTTTCTTTTTCATGGCCAAAGACATTTATTCATCAAGATCCATAGACAGTTTTCAATTTCTACACAAAAAATGATAATTCTACACTCTATTTCCAGTGATGTGACTTAACAATCAAGCATGCATACCACCACTTAATTCTACTTGATTTGTCACTAATTGAGCCAAGTCACTTTTGTTCACACTTTTCTTTTATTTTTGGAAACAGAACAAGCATGGCAAGCATTTGTTTAAGAAGGTGAAGTTATATCCAAACATCCAGGCATTCACTTTATTCAAAGCAATAAACAGACAAATATACTAAAAACTTCACATTCCAGAAAGATTCAACATTTACAGTTTAAACCAGAACAAGCATGCTTTTGTTTGCCTTTTTAAACAATTATCAAGGAACAATACCACCTTGTGAAATTCCTTGTTTTCTCTTTGTTGCTAGGAAACAATTTGATTTCTCCTTCTTCTCCTAAATGTTGCTTCATGCTTTAAGATCCTTGTTTCCTTTCCTGCAAAGAGTGATGAAGTTGCTTGCTTCTCAAGCACTTGAGTGGTTAGCTCAACTATGTATGGGTAAGTATCCGAGTTTTGGTGTGCGAACACCAAACTTAGACTCCCACTTACTTCTCTATTCTTTGAGTCCTTGAGTTCTCTTTGGAATGAAGTTGCTGCTAAGGGTTCCAAGCATTTCTGTGACTGCTTAGAATGGTTGTTCCTTTCATATAATTCAAAGGTTGTTGTGTTCAGTTGATCCTTATGGTGGAACACCAAACTTAGAGTCACACATTCCCCTTTGAATTATTGATCTACGAATTCATTGTTTGGTGTGAAACACCAAACTCATTTCTTTGCAATGCACAGAAACTACTTCACCCTTTTTTTTTATTGAAACAAATAAAATAAACAGCAAAGGGTATTACCTCAGATTGGGTTGCCTCCCAACAAGCGCTTCTTTAACGTCATTAGCTTGACGGTCAGCTTCCTCAGTTGAGGTGATATTTAACCTTGTCCTTCTCCTCCACATCTCCCAAGTAATGTTTGAGCCTTTGACCATTCACAATGAAGGTTCGTTGTGACTTTTCTTCCATGATTTCTACTTGTCCATATTTGGAGACCTTAGTGACAAGGAATGGTCCAGACCACCTTGATTTTAGCTTCCCTGGAAATAGCTTCAGCCTAGAATTGTAGAGCAATACTCTTTGTCCTTCTTCAAATTTCCTTGGGGCTATGTTGCTGTCATGCTTCTTCTTTGCTCTTTCTTTGTAAATTTTGGCATTCTCATAAGCTTCAGCTCTGAATTCTTCCAACTCTTGAATTTGCAACATCCTTCTTTCTCCAGCAGCTTTGCTGTCCAAGTTCAAAAGTTTCAAGGCCCAGTATGCCTTGTGCTCCAACTCCAGTGGCAAATGGCAAGCTTTTCCGTATACTAGTTGGTAAGGAGACATTCCAATTGGTGTTTTGAAAGCTGTCCTATATGCCCAAAGAGCATCATCTAGCTTAATCGACCAGTCCTTCCTTGAAGTTCCCACAGTCTTTTCCAGGATCCTTTTGAGTTCTCTGTTAGATATTTCGGCTTGCCCACTTGTTTGTGGATGGTATGGTGTGGCTACCTTGTGTTTGACTCCATATTTTAGAAGCAATGCCTCTAATGGTTTGTTGCAGAAGTGGCTTCCTCCATCACTGATGATTGCTCTTGGAACTCCAAAACGGCAAAAAATGTGTTTTCTGAGGAAGTTCATGACTACCTTATTATCATTGGTTGGAGTTGCTATTGCTTCAACCCATTTGGAGACATAGTCTACTGCCACAAGAATGTAATTATTTGAGTATGAGGAGGGAAAAGGTCCCATGAAATCTATTCCCCATACATCAAACAATTCAAGTTCCAGAATGAATTGTTGTGGCATTTCATTTCTTCTTGGCAGATTCCCCGCTTTCTGGCATTCATGGCAGTGCTTCACTAGTTCCTTTGCATCTTTGAAGATAGTGGGCCAATAAAAACCACACTGCAACACCTTAGCTACTGTTCTTTCTCCTGCAAAATGTCCTCCATAAGTGGAGCCATGGCAGTCCCATAAGACTTCCCTTCCTTCTTCCTCTGATATGCATCTTCTGAGTATGCCATCGGAACATTTTTTGAACAAGTATGGTTCGTCCCAGATGAAGTATTTGGCATCATTTACCAATTTCTTCCTTTGATGCTTGTTAAATTCCAACGGCCAACTCCCAGTGGCCTTGAAGTTTGCTATGTCTGCAAACCAGGGTGCTTTGTGAATTACCATGAGTTGTTCATCAGGGAAGCACTCATTTATATGTGTGCTTTGTGCGCTTCCTTCTTCACATGGTATCCTTGATAAATGGTCTGCCACCTTGTTCTCTACACCCTTCTTGTCTTTGATTTCAATGTCAAATTCCTGCAACAAAAGAACCCATCTAATGAGTCTTGGTTTGGATTCTTGTTTAGCAAGTAAGTATTTTAAAGCTGAATGATCAGTGAAGACAATGACTTTAGATCCAATGAGATAGGATCTAAATTTGTCAAATGCAAAGACTATTGCCAAGAGTTCTTTTTCAGTGGTTGTGTAGTTCCTTTGGTTAGCACTCAAGACTTTACTGGCATAATAAATCACATGTACCAAATTGTCTTTCCTTTGTCCTAACACTGCCCCAACAGCAAGGTCTGATGCGTCACACATCAGTTCAAAAGGTAAGTTCCAATCAGGTGGGGCAATGATAGGTGCAGAGGAAAGTTTTTGCTTCAAAAGTTCATAGGCTAGCATGCAATTTTTATCAAATACAAAGGGTGTATCAGAGACAAGCAAGTTACTCAAAGGTTTGGCTATTTTAGAAAAGTCTCTAATAAACCTTCTGTAAAACCCAGCATGTCCCAAAAAACTCCTAACTGCCTTGACATTACTTGGTGGAGGTAGTTTTTCAATGATTTCCACCTTAGCTCTGTCCACCTCCATGCCTCTATTAGAGATTTTGTGGCCAAGGACTATTCCTTCTGTGACCATGAAATGACACTTTTCCCAGTTTAATACTAGGTTAGTCTCTTGGCACCTCTTAAGCACCAAGGCAAGGTGGTGTAGGCAGCTAGGGAAAGAATCTCCAAACACAGAAAAATTGTCCATGAAGACCTCAATAAATTTTTCAATCATGTCCGAAAAGATGGACAGCATGCATCTTTGGAAAGTGGCAGGTGCATTGCACAATCCAAAGGGCATGCGTCTATAAGCAAAAACTCCATATGGACAAACAAATGATGTTTTCTCTTGATCTCTAGGATCAACTACTATTTGGTTGTAGCCTGAATATCCATCCAAAAAGCAATAGTAAGCATGTCCGGCAAGCCTTTCAAGCATCTGATCCATGAATGGGAGTGGGAAATGATCCTTTCTGGTGGCTTCATTGAGCTTCCTGTAGTCTATGCACATCCTCCACCCAGTGACGGTTCTTGTGGGTATGAGTTCGTTCTTCTCATTTGGCACCACAGTTATGCCACCTTTCTTGGGAACTACATGGATGGGACTAACCCATGGGCTATCAGAAATGGGGTAGATTACCCCTGCCTGCCATAACTTCATGACTTCCTTTTGTACCACTTCTTTCATGACGGGATTCAATCTTCTCTGAGCTTGAATGGAGGGTCTAGCATCCTCTTCTAACAATATTTTATGCATGCATATGGATGAACTTATCCCCTTCAAATCAGCTAGGGTCCATCCAATGGCATCTTGATGAGTTTGCAGCACCTTGATCAATTCTTCTTCCTGTTCTTGGCTCAGGGCAGAGCTAATGATAACAGGGTGACTCTCATCACTACCCAAGTATGCATACTTGAGATTAGGGGGCAACGCTTTGAGCTCAGGTTTTGGTGCTTCCTTCTCTTCTTTCACTCTCTCTGGCATGCTTAGCATGGTTGTTTCAGCACCCTTGATGTCACTATCTTCAATATCCTTGGTGAACTCCTCCTCTGCCACCTCCTTTATTGTTTCCTCAAAAGTTTCTTGTACTGCAATGTCCACTACATCAACCCTCATGCATTCCCTTAGTGATTCTGATGGATAGCTCATTGCCTTGAATACGTTAAACACCAATTTCTCATCATGTAGTCTAAGAGTGAGTTCACCCTTTTGTACATCTATGATGGCTCCAGCAGTAGCTAGGAAGGGTCTTCCCAGAATTATTGAAGCTTTTGCTTCTTCCTCCATATCTAACACCACAAAATCAGCAGGAAATATAAAATCTCCCACTTTCACCAACAAATCCTCAACTATCCCATGAGGGAATTTAAAAGTTCGATCTGCCAATTGGAGGGCCATTCTTGTTGGTTTAGCTTCCTCAATCTTCATTCTTCTCATCATTGTTAGAGACATCAAATTGATACTGGCCCCTAAGTCACACAAGGCCTTCTCCACCATGACTTCTCCTATGATGCAGGGGATTTGGAAACTGCCTGGATCCTTCAATTTCTGAGGTAGTTTGTGCTGGATGATGGCACTGCATTCTTCAGTTAACAACACAGTTTCCTCATTTCTCCAGCTTCTCTTCTTGGTCATTAATTCTTTTAAGAATTTTGCATAGAGTGGCATTTGCTCTATTGCCTCAGCAAACGGAATGTTGATTTGGAGCTTCTTGAAAATCTCCAAGAACCTGGAGAATTGACCATCCTTTTCACTTTTCATCAAACGTTGAGGATATGGTGCTTTAGGTGTATAAGGCTTCAGGACCTCTTTTTCTTTTTCTTTTGTTGCGGACTATGTAAAAGGTTGTCCTTGTTCCTTGTCTCTCACATGTTCCCTTGCTTCATCCTCTATGGTTTCCTTTGAGATCTCCTTTAGATTCTTTCCACTTCTGAGGGTTATGGCCTTACATTCTTCCCTTGCAATAGCCTTGGCCGCATGAGAAACGCTTGTCCCAGGGTTTTGCTTAGACAAATACAAAATTTGATTTTCTAGCTTCAGGATGGCAGCTCCTTGGTTTTGCAGGTTAGAATTTACTTCTTCCTTGAAAGCTTTCAATTCGGTTATGTCTTGACTCATGGTTGCAAGCATTCCTTCTATCCGGTTCAATTGATCTTGAAATTGTTGGTTCGGATTAGGTTGGGTAGGTTGATTAATTTGGCCATGATATGGTGGTTGGGAGTAAGTGTTTTGTGTGGCTTGGTATGATCTTTGGTTGGAGTTTTGGTATGTGGAATTGTTATGTTGGTTGTGGTTGTAAGGTTTGTGGTTTTGTGGTTGGGTTTGTTGGTTTCCCCACCCAAAGTTTGGGTGGTTTCTCCAGCCTGGGTTGTAAGTGTTGGAATGTGGATCATATGATTGCCTTTGTTGGTTTCCCACATAGTTGGCCTCTTCCCAATCACCTCCTTCAATGCTTACTTCCTCTTGATCTTGTGTGTGTATTGCAGCCACTTGCTTTGTTTCTAATTGCCTGGTAAGCTCTGCTAGTTGCTTGGCAAACACCTTGTTTTGGGCTAGAATTGTATCAACATGGTTCAGCTCCATGACTCCCTTAGTGTTGTGCCTCTCTGATGCATAGTAGTACTCATTCTCAGCCACTGTCTCAATCACTTCAATGGCCTCTTCCACAGTCTTTTTCCTGTTCAATGAACCTCCTGATGAATGGTCTACAGCCTTCCTTGATTCATAAGAGAGTCCATCATTGAAGATATGCAATTGCACCCAATCATGGAACATGTCTGGTGGGCATTTCCTTGTCAAGTCCTTGAATCTCTCCCATGCCTCGTAGAGAGTTTCACCATCTTGTTGTCTAAAAGTCTGAACCTCAGATCGAAGCCTATTGACCTTTTGTGGAGGGTAGAAACGTGCCAGAAACTTGCTTTCCACCTCATCCCATGTTGTTAGACTCCCCCTTGGGAATGATTCCAGCCACTTAGCTGCTTTGTCCCTAAGTGAAAATGGGAACAAAAGCAGTTTATATGCATCTTCCTGGACTCCATTGGACTTCACAGTGTCACAAATTCTCAGGAATTTTGTGAGATGTTGGTTGGGATCTTCATTAGCACTTCCACCAAATGAACAATGATTCTCCACAAGTGATATTAGCTGTGGTTTGAGCTCAAAATTGTTGGCCTGAATGGGTGGTTTCTGGATGCTACTACCACAATTCCCAGAGGTTGGGTTTATGTATGAACTAAGAACCCTCCTCTCAGGAATGGCATTGTTTCCATCAGCTCTCTCATGGTTGTGAACTTCTCTATCCATGTTGAGATCTAGAGCTTCCTCAACATTGTCATCAGATTCTCCTTCAGATTCCTCTTCTCCCACTACTCTCTTCCCTCTTGCTTCCCTTCTCAGTCTATGAAGGGTCCTCTCTGGTTCGGTATATGGAGGAGTTGATGTCTCTCCTCTCCTACCTGTCATACAAGAACACAGCAAGGCACAAACAAGTGAAATACTCTTGGTTAATGGAAGAATATGGTTAGAGCAATTGAGGAATTAATTCAAACAGTTAGTGAGTCAGTGAGTTAGTTGCTTGAATTTAAAGGCATAAAGAAAGAAAGCATGTAACCGAGTGCAAAAATTAAAATTCAACAAGTAACTTGAACAGAATTAACAAAGCAAGAGAAATTGCTCAATCTAGTTACCTTCCAATTTGAGAATTGTCAATCGAAAACCAATCCCCGGCAACGGCGCCATAAACTTGATGCACATAAACTAGTTATGCTACGATTTAGGAAATTGCACGATCGGCAAAATTCCTTCCGGCAAGTGCACCGGTTATCGTCAAGTAAAAACTCACAATAGAGTGAGGTCGAATCCCACAAGGATTGGTTGAGTGAGCAATTCGGATTAGAAGTGTGTTCTAGTTGAGCGGAATCAAGATTGAGATGAGTATTGCGGAATGTAAAATTGGCGGGAAAAGTAAATGACAAGAAATTGAAATGGCGGAATCTTAAATTGCATGAATTAAAGAGCAGAAACTAAATTGCTGAAATTAAAAGGGAATGGGGGTGATTGCATGAATTGAGTAGCAGAATGTAAAGAGAAAGTGGAAATCAGAAATGGGGAATTCATTGGGTTATAGGAGATATTGAGATCTCCGAATCAAAACATGTTTATCTCTTCCTCAACCAATGTGTTCATTGAATTTTGCTTGGCAATCTTATATGATTGGATCCCAATCCCTTGGCTCACCAATTCTCTCTAAAAACAAACAAATTCCCAATCCCTTGGTTTAAATGTTCATAAGAAGAGATGATGCTCGATCACTGATTATACCACACAGTTTCATGAACCACAATTTGGTAGGATTACATGTCACAATATCCATCCAAACCCCAATCCAATTCACTGTGAGAAAGCTTCTCTAGCATGAATCCTCCATTCCTTTCCCAAGGTTCCGAAGGATTCCAAGTATGGGTAGTTTCTTTCCCAAGACAACTACCCAATGGAATTAGATCGAGAAGCTTTCTAACAAAATTCAAGAGAAAAGATTGAAGAAGAAGATAAACTATTATTGATTCATTGAATTACAATAGAGCTCCCTAACCCAATGAAAGGGGGTTTAGTGAGTCATAGCTCTGAATTCAATTACAAAGATATGAGAACTAGCTAAAAGTGAAGGTGCAAAAGTCCCTTCTAACTTAAATTCTATCCTATTTATACACTTTCTATATTGAGCTTCTGTTGTGCTTCTTGGGCTTTGAGGCCTCTCCTTGCTTTCCTTTTGCCTTGGGTTTATGATCCATAATTTTGATGAGGCTGTTGATCCAAATTCTGTAACATTCATTGAGCCAACTTAGTGATAATCAAATAATGACACATGACTCAATAAATTGAGATTTCAAACTCATCAATCCTTCAGGCCCAATCCCATAAACCATGATATTCAATTGGGTTTCATACCAGAATAAGTTTAAGTTAATGTTTGTGCTCAAATACTAACTTAAACCACAATATCTTTGGTCCAGAAACCTTTTCCAAGAGTGGCGTTTAAGTTGCAGTTTAAGCTTAAACTGCAGCTTAAACGCCAGACACTTCCAGTGAGGCCTTTTGTAGAAGCACGTTTAAGCTTTAGTTTAAGGTTAAACTGAAGCTTAAACGTGGAAATGGAAGAAGGCAGCCCTGGAGAGTTATGTAGTCGAACACGTTTAACCTCCAGTTTGAGGTCAAACTGAAGCTTAAACGTGGATATAGGAAGGGTAGCCCTGGAGGTCGAACACGTTTAACCTCCAGTTTAAGGTCAAACTGGAGGTTAAACATGGAATTGGAAGGAGGCATCCTGGAGGTCAAACACGTTTAACCTCCAGTTTAAGGTTAAACTGGAGGTTAAACGTGGAAGCTTAGAAAGGTAGCCCTGGAGGTGTCGAACACGTTTAAGCTCCAGTTTGAGGTCAAACTGGAGCTTAAACGTGGAAATGGAGAGAGCAACCCTGGAGGAGAGATCTTGGTCGAACACGTTTAAGCTCCAGTTTGAGGTCAAACTGGAGCTTAAACGTGGAAATGGCTCCCTGGTGCTTTTCCCATTCTGGCGTTTACCCTCCAGTTTGAGGTCAAACTGGAGGTTAAACGTGGAACTCCTTCCTGGGTGGCATTATCATTCTGGCGTTTAACCTCCAGTTTGAGGTCAAACTGGAGGTTAAACTTCAATTCCAGCAATTCTTAGCCTTCATGATTCTGGCGTTTAAGCTCCAGTTTAGGCTTAAACTGGAACTTAAACTCCACATGTGATATTCAAGCTTCCTTTATTGATTTTGTTGCTTCCTTGCCTAGCCTCTTCTTCCCTGAAATCATCCAAACAATTGCATCAAAGTCTTGCAAAATTTCATGAGAAATCTTCCATTCATAGCATTCAAGTAATATAACTAAAACTCATGGATATTGCATCAAAATCATATTGTTTGGATGGTTCATTGCTTTGTTATTCTTTTAACCATTCTTGGTTACTTTAAGCTCACGAAAGTGCATAAAACCACTAAAACTAACAGAAAAATACTAGTAAAACTAGCCTAAGATGCCTTGGCATCACAGTGCAATCATGGCCCAAAGCAAGCAGATGCATCAACAACTTCTGCAACAACTAGAACTGATGGACAGAAAAATCGATGAGCTACAAACTCCTGTGGCAAATGCACATAAACTACCTCAAAATCCCCATGGAGGGAATCAATCTGGAAAAAGTTTTGGAACAATTAACTGTGAGCAATAAAATAATGAGCAATTACACTCTCCAAATAGTACCTCAAGCATGTTCCAACACAAGTTTCAAGGTGATGTGTACAACCCACCATGGAGGACTCATTCCAACTGGAGGAGGAGTGAACACCAAAATCAAGGAGCAAGGGACCTCAATTACAACAACCCCAACTTCACAAACCAGCAAAAACATCACCATACCAATCACAACTATTACACACCACCACAACACCTACCATTCAACCCCATCACACCTCACAATTTTTCCAAAACAACTTTCAACAACCATCTCATTTTATACAACCACAACCAAATCTAGGCTCTCAAAGAATCTTTAGTCTAGAGGTAATGATGGAAAATTTCATGAAAATTCAAGAGATGGAAAGACAAGATCAGGAAGCAACAAGTAGAGAGCAAGAAGCTTCAATCAGAAAACTTGAGAGGCAAATGGCACAACTGGCTAAGTACCTTGCAGAAATGGGTGAGGAGAGGGTAAATACTTCCCCCAGAGCCACTGAAGACAACTTGAAAGACAATGAGAAAGTTGTCAGGTGTGAGAAAGGGAAAGCAATCATAGAGGTAAGTGAGAAGAGGGCTACGGGAAAAGAAACAATCATCAAAGAAAAGCCCACAGTAAGAGGAGGGAATCAAAGGCAACAGAAGCCTCAGCTTCCATGATCAGAGGATGAAGGATGTCAAGCTAATGACAATAAAAGAGCGCTTGTTGGGAGGCAACCCAACCGAAGGTAACCATCATTTCATATCTATTTCAATAAAAAGGTTAATTAGTTTATTCCATATTGCAAGAAGCTAAGTTTGGTGTTGCACACCAAAACAATCTAAGGGAGAATGAAGGATTCTAAGTTTGGTGTTCCACCAAAATTTCATCAAAAAACGCATTCTCACTTTCTGCATAATGCTAGCTTCAAGCATTTAGATAAACTAGTTAACTATTCTGCTGTTTCCTAAGTTTTCAGCTTTAATTGCTTTTGAAAAAAAAAAAAAGAAAAAGAGTTTTACACATGGTTAATCTGATGCACAAGGACCATTGGCAAGGTACTAAGTTTGGTGTTCCCACACCAAAGTAAGTTCAAAAGCCCACAAATAAATCATGCATGCTAACCATTTTTCAAGTGCTTGGGGAACAAGCAACTTTCAATATCACTGCAGAGTACCATACAAACTTTTGGGAAGATTTAGCATCATCAATCAAAGAGATGAAAGAGGAATGTGAAGACCAGCAAGGATGATGAGGAAGAGGACAGCAAGTAAACTCCAAAAGGTTGTATTGTTCATTATCAGATACTGCTGTGATTGAAAGTGATATGATACCCCTATCTGTCTTTCTGTCTAGTATAGTTTTTCTGCAATTCAATAATCAAGATGCTTGATCATTTACAATACTATACTCTCCAAAACTTGTTTGCACTCAATATTTCAAAAATGCATCACATGAAAGTTCTTTGAAAAGAAGGATTGAGGAATTAAAGAATTTTGAGGCAAGCAAAAGATTAGGAGAAGTGGTGGTTCTAGTTGTGTGATTATGTATTGAGGTTGCATGCTTATGAAAACTTGCATGGGAGCTCATAGGCGGGACATAGAGTTCAAAGAAGTGTTGTGAAGATTCTCAAACATTTATTGATCCAAGAAGCAGCAAACAAAACAAAAGAAAATAAAGAAAATACAAAAACAAAAAGAACATGGCCCAAGGCTCTGAGCATCAATTACTAGGCAGAAAAGAAGAAAGAAACAAGAACTCAAAGAGTTGTTATCCTAGTAAATGCTTGTGGTCGAATTGTGTCAAAGAGAGAGGCTTGAGTAAGTAAATCCTTAGGGGTGCTTTAACACCTAATACCTTAAAACCAACTGGTTTCGGAGTATTGATTGAAAGCTTATCTAAAAAGCCGCTTTGAGACATGACACTTAGAGTCAAGGCCAAAGCACAGCAACTCTAAGCTGTTCAAGGAGATTACCTATAGAGAGATCTCCGTGATATCATTTGGATGAAAGTCCTAGGACCTAAGACTTCCAATATGTAAGGACTAGTAGGCACTGAAGCCCTTGCATGAGCATATAATTTAGAGTTTACCCCACTGTCACTTAATCACTTCACTCACAGGACATTACAAGTTATTCTTCAATCCATCTTAATTGAAAGAACCTTTGAGCATAATTCCTTTCTTGCTTGGGGACAAGCAAGCTTTAAGTTTGGTGTTGTGATGACATATCATCTTAGCCTAGTTTCACTAGTCTTTTCCTTTTGTTTTCAATTGAATTTATGCACTTTCTTGAGTCATAAGTAAGCCAATTGGGTAGAATTTCATGTTTCCTTTGATTCAATCAACCATGGATAAATTAATACAATTTCATGAGATTTTGTGCTATAATTGTCATATATTATGAAAGAATAACAATCTCATGATTTTGAGCATAGTTTTGATGTGCTTGGTTGATTGATGATAGGTGAAAAGAGCTTTGAAGAAGGTTGAAGAAAGAAGAAATGGCAAGGAGCAAGAGAGAACAAAAAGCTTGAGCAAAAGCTTGCCTCAAACTTTAGCTCAAACTTTTGGAAGAGTTGAATTTACCCTGGATGGAGCAAAAGCTTGCGCCAACGTTTGACCTCAAGATTTTAGGCAAACGTTGGCGCCACAACAAATACACCATGGAGGGAGCAAAAGCTTGCGCCAACGTTTGACCTCAAGCTTTTAGGCAAACGTTGGCGCCACAACTGCCTGAATGGGTATACTTCCAACAAGAATAACTTGAGTTGTAGATGTCCAATTGAGGTGATTCCAATTGGGTTAGAAAGCTGACATTCAGAGCTTTCCAACCATATATAATAGTCTATAGTGGGCATAAAATTGGCAACGTTGACAAGAGGACAAAGTAGCACCCCAAGAGGTATGCAAAAGGGATCCACGTTTGGCTCAAAGTTTGACCTCAAACTTTGGCTCAAACGTGGATAACAGCAAGGGAGGCTAGTTGATATGAAAAGTTTGAGTAAAAGTTTGACTCAAACTTTTACTTAAGCTTTTCTGGTTCATGGCCCGGTTCACAAGTGGGTTTCTCTCCAACTCCAAGAGCAATCAACAGAGGCTTTTGTCAACCCAATTCCATCAAGAGCAAAGGCCCAATTCAAGGCTTGAAGATCATTTGAAGAGAGTGTATAAATAGCTTAGAATTTAAGTTTTTAGAGAGCCTTTCCTTTTTAGTTTCGCTGAGTGATTTTGGGAGAGCTTTTGGTTAAGAGTTATTGGGAGATTCTAAGTCTTGGGGAAGGGAATTGAATTCTCTTTCTCTTAGTTTTCTTAATTTCAATTTCATTTACACTTTGCTTGAATCTTGGGTGTTGGAGAATTGAAGGAATTCTATTTCAATCCCACCCTGAGATCTCTCTGTCTCTCTGTTTTATTTACTGCACTTTTTGAGAAATCAATATTTGCATTCCTTTTTTCTACTGCTTGATCTTTACTTTTCTTGCAATTGAATTCTGAATTTGGATCTAGGAAGGCATTGAGATCTAGACTTGGTTATCTAGTCTCTTGGGTCCTGAGATCTGGAGTTTTCATTTTAATTTCTCTGTTGAATGCGTCTCCAAGTTCATTTACATTTCGAGTTGAGATCCGTTTCATTTTAATTCCTTTTCTATTTTTCTGTTTATCGCAATTTACTTTTCCTTGTCTAATTTCTGCAAATCCAATTCCCAATTCCCGTTATAATTCAAGTCATTTACATTTCTTGCCCTTCAAGATTCTACAATTTACATTTCTTGCGTTCTAAGTTTCTGCCATTTAATTTCTTGTTCTTTAAGATTCAGCACTTTTATTTTCTGTTCTCTTTGCTTTACTGCAATCATCCCTCTCCCTTTAATTTTCATGCAATTTAAATTTCAGTTAATTACAAATCACTCAACTAAATCTTGATTCGCTTGACTAAATCAACCACTAAACTAAAATTGCTCAATCCTTCAATCCCTGTGGGATCGACCTCACTCACGTGAGTTATTATTACTTGATACGACCCGGTACACTTGCCGGTTAGATTTGGGTGTTTTGGAAATTCGTTTTTCCACAAATTTTCCCATCAGCCACCATAACAGGGAGCTCACTAAATGTCCAACTTAAGGACTTTAACTAAAAGTGCTAGGTGGGAGACAACCCACCATGGTATGATCGTCCCTTTTTCAGTTTTAATTCTAGTATGTTTTGTTTGTTTTTGAGTTTTGATTGGACCTGGAATCATGCATAACATTTATATTAGCATTGCATTCTGCATACTGCATTATTATAAAAAAAAATCACACGCGATGTGACAACGTCGCCAGTGCATTGGGAAGAAAAGAAAATTGAACAAAAAGTCACGCGAAAGCATGGCTGGAGGCGTGCCTTTGGCACAAATTGATCCACGCGTCCGCGTCATGTGGAAAAAATGCCTCCCACGCGTCCGCGTCACCCACGCGAACGCGTGGCTCTGTGAAATTGACGTAAAAGGGTGTAAGGCAGTAAGTTGGGCTGGAATGGGGCTGGAACCATGCTAGAAGCACAAGCCCTACCACCCGAACGCGTGCCCCATGCGTTCGCATCATTTTTAAAAGAAAGGCCATTCACGTGCGCGCGTCAACCACGCGACCGCGTCACCCAAAAATTTGGCAAAAGGAGTTTCGAACAGAGAGTTGCGCAAACGCGAGGCTGCACTCGCGCCTATCGCACAAATCAGGCCACGCGCTCCCGTGACCCACGCGTCCGCGTCACTTGACCTTATCGCGCACCATGCGACCACGTCACTCACGCGTCCGCGTCGCCTGCGCTGCACAACTTATCCAAATCAGCGTCAATTATCTTATCTTTTCTTTTCTAATCCTAATTTCTTCTATCTTTCCTTCTTTCTTCTTTCTTTCTTACTTTATCTCTTTCACTTCTCATTCTTTTTCACCTTCATTCTATTTTACTTGCATACTTCCATTCATTGCATTTTAATTTTGTGCATATTTTTATTTTCTTTTCTAAATTTATTATTTTTCCATTGGTGTTACTTGTTCATATTCAACTGTTATATCTTTTCTGGTATTATTTTGGTGCTTAGTGACTTGTATTACACTGTTGGATGATATTAATTATCTGTCAATGCCAATCTTTTATGATACCTATATTCCTTTTGTATTGACATGAATTTATATTGTCTTTCATTATCTACTGTCTCTTCCCCATTGTTGCAAATTTTTGCACTCTTGATTTGCCATGCACTTCTACTGTTTTCTCACTTGTATGTTGTAGCTACTATGTAATTGAGACCCTTATTATCTGGAATTAACACCCATATTTTATTTATATTCTATATTTTGGGTTACTTTTCTTCTTTTTTCTCTTTCAGGATGGCCACCGGGGAAGAGAACCGGAAGACGTTCACATGGGGAGACAAACAAGTCCACCTGCACATTCTTTAGAGAAAAGCGTCAGTTCGAGAAACCCGTCCACTTGCACATCTCAACATGCACCGAGGACGGTGCAATCTTTAAGTGTGGGGAGGTCGATACCGACTTCCGTGGGTTAGTTATTTCTTATTTCAACACCAATGTTAATTTTTCTTATTAAATTAGTTGTTGCATTTGCATGTTTCTCTGCATGTTTGTCTGATTTTGTGCATTTAGCTACTACTTGGTTGAAGTAACATTTTTTTTAAGAAACTTTTTATAGCATTTCACTAATTTGAGTTAAACTTTTTGAAAAACTTGTTTGAAGAAATTTTATTTTGGAACATGGTTTTAGAGCTCGAACACACAAAACCAGTGAGATTTTGAGCCTATTTGATTGGTTGCATTTTATCAACCAATATTTTATTTTGGTGTGTGTTTTTCTCTCTAAAATTGTGATCTTTGTCTTGCTTAATTCTATATTTTCATGGGTTGATGTATGTATGCACTTATATGATTGAGGCCTTTGTTTCACTGAGCTTACATACCCATATGGCCTTAACCTTTTCATTATCCATTGCAAACCAATTTTGAGCCTATTTTACCCCTTTGTTCTTTACTTTAGCTCATCACTAACTCTAAGCGGAAAACAATAATGTCCTTAATTTGAATCCTTGGTTAGCTTAGACTAGTGAGAGTGCTTATGATTTAAGTGTGGGAAAAGTGGGTTTGGAAATATTTGGTTTAAGAATTGGGCATTGTATATCTTTATGAAAATGTGAATGAAATGTTTAGGACATATTCATGCATTCAATAATTTAATCATATGCATTGTGAAAAAAAAATAAATAAATAAATAAAAATAAAAAAAAGAGAGAAAAAGAAAAAAAGAAAAAAAAATATAAAGGAGAAAAAGAAAAGAAAAAGAGCAAATAATAAAAAGGGGACAAAATGCCCCAAAGTAAATGGTGAAAGCAATGCATATGTACTGTACTTGAAATTAGAATGCATGAATATGTGGAAAACATGGTTAATGGATAGTTAGATGTGGTATTATGATTACATGGATTGTCTAAAGTTAGGTGGAAAGTTTAAGTTAATTAAGGATTCAGATTTTAGTCCACTTGGCCAAATACAATCCTACCTTGACCCTAACCCCATTACAGCCCTTAAAAGACCTCTTGATATGTGTATTTGTGCATCAAATTTGTGTTGATTGGTAGAAGAAAAGCAAGCCTTAGAAAGCAAGGTTAGTAGAGGATTGAGAGAATCAAACCTTAAACACATGAGTGATTAGAGTGTATACACTTCCAGTGAGGTTCGATGCTCGATTCCTTGTTCCCGGCTTTCATGAGCTATCTTCTTCTTGCAACTCTATTTGTACTTTATTTTTATAATTTGAATTAGTGAAATCCAGTTCAGTATGTTCTTGGAAGATTTATTTACTTTTAACCAAGTAGGTAGAAACATTCTGCATGTAGTCGCATTCATATAGATAGGTTGCATTTCATACATTCTATCATTGCTCTTCACCCCTTTATAGCTTCTCTTGAGCTTAGCATGAGGACATGCTAATGTTTAAGTGTGGGGAGGTTGATAAACCACTATTTTATGGTTTATCTTATGCTCAATTGAGTGGATTTTATCAACTATTTACCCACTTATTCATACTATTTGCATGAGTTTACATTATCCTTCCTGATTTTGTGCTATGATTGAAAACATGTTTCTTTGATCTTAATTTAGCTAATTTTAATCCTCTCTTATTACCATTCGATGCCTTCATATGTGTGTTAAGTGTTTTCAGAGATTACAGGGATGGAATGGCTTGGAGGATGGAAAGGAAGCATGCAAAAGTGGAAGGAATACAAGAAACTGAAGGAACTGCTAAAGCTGTCCAGCCTGACCTCCTGGCACTCAAACAACCATAACTTGAGCTACAGAGGTCCAAATGACGCGGTTTTAGTTGCGTTGGAAAGCTAACGTCTGGGGCTTCGATTTGATATATAATTTACCATAACTGCCCCGAAGCCAGGCAACGTGAACGCGTGACCTGGCAGAAACACAATCCACGCAAACGCGTGGACGACTCTTCCGTGTCACTTTCCCGCGACCTGTACGTATCAAAATACGCTGGGGGCAATTTCTGGGCTGTTTTTGACCCAGTTTTCGGCCCGGAAAACATAGATTAGAGGCTATAAAGTGGAGGAATGCATCCATTCATGAGACATCAGCTCATAATTCATAATTTTAGGATTAGATGTACTTTTTAGAGAGAGAGGTTCTCTCCTCTCTCTCTTAGGATTTAGTTTTAGGATTTAGGATTCTTTCTTCTTCATCACAGGTTCAATGTTCCTTTTATTTATTTTTCTGTAACGACCCAACTTCCAGTACGTCATGATCGCACCGAAAGTAAGGCGTTACCAACCTGCTTTCCTTTATTAACTATTTACTATTGAGCCTTTAGTTCGATATCGCGTTTTAGTTTCATAGAAAATTCCAGAAAATTTTATTTTTGTTTATCAAAATCATATAGCAAACATTTCAAAGTAATAATAATCACATAAATATTAATAATAATATCTGACATACAAAAGATTTCAAATAAAACTTAGATACAAATCCTATCCCTCTGTATAAAATAAAAACGTTAAACAATAAGAGCGAGGAAACTCTATGAAAGCAACTCAAATCAAAAACTTAACTCATAAATAAGGTCTAACAATCGCCCGCAGCTTCAAACGGAGTCTTCGAACCTGTGTCACTGAAAGGGTAGAAGATTTTGGGGTGAGAACAAACCACACGTTCTCAGTAGGGAATGGGAATGCCATAAAAGTAATGATTTACATGCAAATAATTAACTCAAGTTTCCAATGTAGTTTTCTTTATCAAACTTTTTCAAAAATTTCTTAAGACTTACTTGAAACCGTTTAAATCCCTTTCTTTAAATCATATTACTTAAATAAAGTCTCAACCGCATTAGCAATTCTTCAGCTTCAAATAGCATTCCTCAATCATCACAATAACTAAGTAAATCAGCAACATAAATAATATACCCAAACCTCATTTCACAAATACCATTCCTTAATACTTTACTAAGTTCACAGCATCAACAAAAATATCTAATCAAACACACAAGCAAGTCACTAAGACAAACAGCACAATCACAAAGAAACAAAACAAGCAACACAAATTACAAAGAAATAAAACAAGCAAACATAATCGAATGCAGATGTGCAAATAAGGATCATGCATGTCTAGTCCTAGTGGAGCTAATGAGCTCATTTGTCGGTTACATACCCGCTCCCGATGTTACCCAGCAACCTATGTCTGGATAAGGCTTTCCTGTTGGCAATATCCACTGCAAGCAACCTTTGTCTTGCAGGGCGGCACTTATTAGCCGATATACGCCCAACAGACTCATTGTAAGCAACCTTTGTCTTACAGGAGCAACAACACACTCACTGTAAGCAACCTCTGTCTTACAGGAGCACACTAATCTTGATATCTCTGTAAGCAACCTCTGTCTTACAGCAAAGCATTATAGCAAGGCATCCCAGGAAAGCACTCTCAGTGGTTGTACCACCATCTATTTGACTGCCTCAGTGCAGCAAATGATCATACAAATAACTCTGGAGTTGCCTTAATGCAACAAATGAATAAACACATCTCTTGGGTTGCCTCAAGCAACAAATGACCTTTCAATAGGTCCTCTGCTTTGTATTCTCTTTTATAATCATAAATATGCAAGCGGGACAAAATCCACGTCCTTGCCAACAATTTCATAAACTGAATATCTTTCCTCAAAAGAATCAGGGAAATTATCATCATAAGTTATCATTCTCGTTGTTCAACTCCAGTTACATATTCTTATTCAATATTTCTCTCTTTCTTTATTCAATCATGTTGTACAAACTTTATGACTTCAACTTTTGCAACCTCTTAACTCGAATCAATTTTAAAACTATTTTCTAGTCTAATTTTCTTTCAAAAGACTCAAGAAAATCATTTGTTTTAAATTCGATAAATACTTTTCAAAACATCACCCTCTTACTGAAAGTAACCAAATAAAACTCTTTTTCAAGTTTACTAACTTCCCAAAGACTCAAAAATCATCTCTCTCTTTGCTAGTCAAATTCAAATATTATAAATTCATCAAACTTCTAAAAAGCAATCCTTTATTTCAAGCTTAAAACATAATTCTTTTCATATTGAATTAATCTCAAACCATAGTTTCTTTCTTATATAATTTAATTTTGAAACATAAACCTTTCTTTAGTAAATCGAAATTAAAATAGAATAATTCTTTTCTTCACTGAATAAAACTTAAATAATATCATTTTCCAAATCTAAATCTTCTAAAATAACCTCTCAAATAAAGCTTCAGATTTTACAAAATTTCGGTAGTACCTCCCCTAAAACTCGGACTTAGCCACCCTTACGGGTTCCCTCTTTCTCAACAATTATCAAATACTAGATTCTCAAGCAATCAGAAAATCCACAATTCGCAATTCTCACATAATCCAACAATCCAGTTTTCATCTCATCATTTCGTAACTAAATTCATAAGTCATAGAACCCTTTCAAATTAAACTCAATCAATTCTCCATCCATTTATCAGCAACTCCCATAACAGATTCTCAATAATTATCTCATCATAATTCTGTTTAAGAACTAACATCCTTCCATCAATCAGAATTTTCATAAACCATTCTTTAAAAGTAAATCAGTCTAACCATTAATAAATTATTTATATACTCTTAAAGGTTACTATATTATTTCAGAAAATCACAGGTTCTCAAAACAGTTTAATCCCTTAGTTCCAATCCTTCAATAACCACCAAAACCAATCTCAACTAGTCACAAGTAAACTTCACAGCCATTCCCATACATCAAATATCCAATTCAACATCAAACAAGTCAATAATTCACCCAAAATCAGAATCTCAACCAATTCAGCAATATCACATGAAATCAGAATTGTCAACAAATCCATTAAAATCAGAAAACCAATATCAGTCATAGCATTAACCAATCACAATTCAAACTCGACTCATCAATCATCAACATGTCAGTTTTTCTCAATAAGTAACTCAACATATTTTCAATTTAGTAGGTAACACAAGCTTAATCACCATTCACTACCATATTTAATTCAAATCATAACTCAGAAAAATTGCAATAGCTAACCATTCTCAAACACATTTCAAGTCATTCATGTAAATTAAGAAGTCCTTAATTATTATTAACCATTTACACTTATCTTATTAACTTTTTAGGCATTCTAAATTAAATACGTTAAATCCCCTACCTCAAAGTCGAAACTCGTGGAAATCACTAAATAGAGCAGCTCCATCAATGGCGTCTTGACCGCAGCGACCCAGGCAGCGGCATTAACTGAATAGCAGCTCCGATGGTGGTTCTAGCAGCCACAAAACGGTTCCCAGCGACAACAATAACTACTTGCAGCAGCAGTTTCTTCTGTCAATATCTTCTTCCCTGGCAAGCTTCAATGGTGATAGTGGCAGCGTCCTCCTCCAAACTTGATGGTGGCAGAACAGCGACTCTGATGGTGGCACAAGACTCACTAACGACCCTGACAGTGGCAAAAATCCTTTCTCCCTTTCCTCTGTGTGTATTCTGCAATGGTGACAGCTTGGACAGCAAACGCGGCATCAACCCATCAGAACAGTGACAGAATGACGGCGCAACACAGAGGTTTGCGTTCCTCTCTCGGGCTCCCTCTCTCTCTGCTGGTTCTTCTCAGGCGGCGGCGGTGGCTTCCATTGATGGCATCTAGGCTCAACGGCAATGGCGCGGCTATGCTTCCTGCGATGAGCAAGCTCTCTCTTCTCCACCCTTCATGCTTGACGGCGATGACTACGGCTCCCTTCGAAGAAGCAGCGACGGCGGCCTCGTGGCAGCAAAGCGCGACGACAATGAAGCTTCATCTCCCTCCTCCGCGTCACTCTTCTCTCCTAGCGACGGCACTCCTCCCCGGCACCGCAAACGGCGACAAGGACGGCGGCGGTTGCAACGGCGTCTCCCTCCTCTCTGATTCCTTCTGCGACGGCATGGCTTCAACGGCGATGCTCTCCGCGGCTCCACAAACGGCTGACAGGCTGCACTGCAGTGCGGGCAAGGCTGGGCGACGCTGGGAATGGTGGCATGGGATCCTTGCGTGCGGCAGTCTGGCGATCATGGCGGCGGCGGGGCAGCAGCTCTTCCCTCTCTTTTTCCTCTCTGTTTCGCTGCTGTGTGTGAGTGTTATGCTAAAGGAAGGTGAGGGTGAGGTTGCGGCTGAGTGTGGTGAGGGAGTGAGGGTTAAGGTTTCCAATTTGGGAAATTAGGGTTTCTGAGTTGGATTTGGGAATTAGGGATTTTGTAAAGTAATATGGATAGATATGAATAGATATTTTGATAAAATTGGAGAGTAGGATAATTTTAAAATCAAATATACTCTCTTAAAAATATTTAGGAACATTATTTATCAACATATTGCTAAGTTCAATCAATTATTTCTAATTTACATTATAAAATGAACATATTAATCATATTTCTATAAAATATAGTTTAAACTCAATATTAATTATTCAAATTAAATAATATAACTTCTCATTAATTTTCTATCTCCAAAACTTTAATTTCAATTTATAAAATAACTAATTGTAATAAAAATTGTACACAAATATTAATTGACTTAAACTTAAAGTATTTATAAATATTAATCTAATCATTTCTAATAAAATAATTTTTAGGAGTTCAAATTAATAACATATTTCATTCAAAATAGAATTTATTTAAATCAAATTATACAATTCTTCTTATTTTTCAATTATCAAAATTAGAATTTCAATTATACCAAATTTCTAATAAAATTTATATAAAAATTCTAATTAATTTAAACTCCAATTATCATGAAACTCCATTTAATTACCTTTAGCAAAAATAATTTTCTTAAAATAAATCACAAATAATTAATTATTTGATTTTCAAAAACTAGGGTTGTTACATTCTACCCACCTTAGAAAAATTTTTGCCCTCGAAAATTGCTAGAATAAAATAAGTTCAAACTGAAATCAAAGAAAGCAGAATATATGGACAAAAGTATAGGCAATGTCAAGGATGAATATTCAAAGAGTTAAGTAAGCAATCAGATTTATAGGCAAGCAAAGATATACAAGAATGACAAGGTATGGTTGGGAAACAATCAAATCACATTCTAAGGAGGAAATTCAAACTTGAGAATTCTAATGAAAGCAACTAAGAAAAAGATGGCACGAGTTCATGTGGCACGAATAAAGATTACAGGTCAAAACGAAGCTAACTTCCTAAACTCTAACGCTCCCAAACCCCGTGAATCGCATTACCTATTACTTCTATTTCATCTATGATAACCCATTAGTGTTCCCATATACATAAATCATTAGTATTAAGTTGGCCAGACCTAATACCATGAAGTATGAAATGGCAAACTAACAGCGTTAATCATCAGACAGTCATGCATATAAAACACAAACTCTTGTTATCAGAACAAGTCACAAAGCATGACAGATACTCAGAGTATGCAATGAAGCATAGTCAGTCCATTCCCAAGGCTCTAACAGGAACGAACTGCTCTGATACCATTTGTAACGACCCAACTTCCAGTACGTCATGATCGCACTGAAAGTAAGGCGTTACCAATCTGCTTTCCTTTATTAACTATTTACTATTGAACCTTTAGTTCGATATCGCGTTTTAGTTTCATAGCAAATTCCAGAAAATTTTGTTTTTGTTTATCAAAATCATATAGCAAACATTTCAAAGTAATAATAATCACATAAATATTAATAATAATATCTGACATACAAAAGATTTCAAATAAAACTCAGATACAAGTCCTATCCCTCTGTATAAAATAAAAATGTTAAACAATAAGAGTGAGGGAACTCTATGAAAGCAACTCAAATCAAAAACTTAATTCATAAATAAGGTCTAACAATCGCCCACAGCTTCAAACGAAGTCTTCGAACCTGTGTCACTGAAAGGGTGGAAGATTTTGTGGTGAGAACAAACCACACGTTCTCAGTAGGGAATGGGAATGCCGTAAAAGTAATGATTTACATGCAAATACTTAACTCAAGTTTCCAATGTAGTTTTCTTTATCAAACTTTTTCAAAATTTTCTTAAGACTTACTTGAAACCGTTTAAATCCCTTTCTTTAAATCATATTACTTAAATAAAGTTTCAACCGCATTAGCAATTCTTCATCTTCAAATAGCATTCCTCAATCATCACAATAACTAAGTAAATCAGCAACATAAATAATATACCCAAACCGCATTTCACAAATACCATTCCTCAATACTTTACTAAGTTCACAGCATCAACAAAAATATCTAATCAAACACACAAGCAAGTCACTAAGACAAACAGCACAATCACAAAGAAACAAAACAAGCAACACAAATTACAAAGAAATAAAACAAGCAAACACAATCGAATGCAGATGCGCAAATAAGGATGATGCATGTCTAGTCCTAGTGCAGGAAATGAGCTCATTTGTCAGTTACATACCCGCTCCCGACGTTACCCAGCAACCTCTGTCTGGATAAGGCTTTCCTGTTGGCAATATCCACTGCAAGCAACCTTTGTCTTGCAGGGCGGCACTTATTAGCCGATATACGCCCAACAGACTCACTGTAAGCAACCTTTGTCTTACAAGAGCAACAACACACTCACTGTAAGCAACCTCTGTCTTACAGGAGCACACTAATCTTGATACCTCTGTAAGCAACCTCTGTCATACAGCAAAGCATTATAGCAAGGCATCCCAGGAAAGCACTCTCAGTGGTTGTACCACCATCTATCTGACTGCCTCAGTGTAGCAGATGATCATACAAATAACTCTGGAGTTGCCTTAATGCAACAAATGAATAAACACATCTCTTGGGTTGCCTCAAGCAACAAATGACCTTTCAACAGGTCCTCTGCTTTGTACTCTCTTTTATAATCATAAATATGCAAGCGGGACAAAACCCACGTCCTTGCCAACAATTTCATAAACAGAATATCTTTCCTCAAAAGAATCAGGGAAATTATCATCATAAGTTATCATTCTCGTTGTTCAACTCCAGTTACATATTTTTATTCAATATTTCTCTCTTTCTTTATTCAATCATGTTGTACAAACTTTACGACTTCCACTTTTGCAACCTCTTAACTCGAACCAATTTTAAAACTATTTTCTAGTCTAATTTTCTTTCAAAAGACTCAAGAAAATTATTTGTTTTAAATTCATTAAATACTTTTCAAAACATCACCCTCTTACTGAAAGTAACCAAATAAAACTCTTTTTCAAGTTTACTAACTTCCCAAAGACTCAAAAATCATCTCTCTCTTTGCTAGTCAAATTCAAATATTATAAATTCATCAAACTTCTAAAAAGTAATCCTTTATTTCGAGCTTAAAACATAATTCTTTTCATATTGAATTAATCTCAAACCATAGTTTCTTTCTTAAATAATTTAATTTTGAAACATAAACCTTTCTTTAGTAAATCGAAATTAAAATAGAATAATTCTTTTCTTCACTGAATAAAACTTAAATAATATCATTTTCCAAATCTAAATCTTCTAAAATAACCTCTCAAATAAAACTTCAGATTTTACAAAATTTCGGTAGCAGCTCCCCTAAAACTCGGACTTAGCCACCCTTACGGGTTCCCTCTTTCTCAACAATTATCAAATACAAGATTCTCAAGCAATCAGAAATTCCACAATTCGCAATTCTCACATAATCCAACAATCCAGTTTTCACCTCATCATTTCGAAACTAAATTCATAAGTCATAGAACCCTTTCAAAATTTTCACATAATCAGTTTAAGAACTAACATCCTTCCATCAATCAGAATTTTCATAAACCATTCTTTAAAAGTAAATCAGTCTAACCATTAATAAATTATTTATATACTCTTAAAGGTTACTATATTATTTCAGAAAATCACAGGTTCTCAAAACAGTTTAATCCCTTAGTTCCAATCCTTCAATAACCACCAAAACCAATCTCAACTAGTCACAAGTAAACTTCACAGCCATTCCCATACATCAAATATCCAATTCAACATCAAACAAGTCAATAATTCACCCAAAATCAGAATCTCAACCAATTCAGCAATATCACATGAAATCAGAATTGTCAACAAATCCATTAAAATCAGAAAACCAATATCAGTCATAGCATTAACCAATCACAATTCAAACTCGACTCATCAATCATCAACATGTCAGTTTTTCTCAATAAGTAACTCAGCATATTTTCAATTTAGTAGGTAACACAAGCTTAATCACCATTCACTACCATATTTAATTCAAATCATAACTCAGAAAAATTACAATAGCTAACCATTCTCAAACACATTTCAAGTCATTCATGAAATTAAGAAGTCCTTAATTATTATTAACCATTTGCACTTATCTAATTAACTTTTTAGGCATTCTAAATTAAATACGTTAAATCCCCTACCTCAAAGTCGAAACTCGTGGAAATCACTAAACAGAGTAGCTCCATCAATAGCGTCTTGACCGCAGCGACCCAGGCAGCGGCATTAACTGAACAGTAGCTGTGATGGTGATTCCAGCAGCCACAAAACGGTTCCCAGCGACAACAATAACTACTTGCAGCAGGAGTTTCTTCTGTCAATATCTCCTTCCCTGGCAAGCTTCAATGTTGACAGTGGCAGCGTCCTCCTCCAAACTTGATGGTGGCAGAACAGCGACTCTGATGGTGGCACAAGACTCACCAACGACCCTGACAGCGGCGGAAATCCTTTCTCCCTCTCCTCTGTGTGTATTCTACAATGGTGACAGCTTGGACGGCAAAGGCAGCATCAACCCATCAGAACAGTGACAGAATGACGGCACAAGACAGAGGTTTGCGTTCCTCTCTCGGGCTCACTCTCTCTCTGCGGGTTCTTCTCAGGCGGCGGTGGTGGCTTCCATCGATGGCATCTAGGCTGAATGGCGATGGCGCGGGTATGCTTCCTGCGATGAGCACGCTCTCTCTTCTCCACCCTTCATGCTTGACGGCGATGACTACGGCTCCCTTCGAAGAAGCGGCGACGGCGGCCTCGTGGCAGCAAAGCGCGACGACAATGAAGCTTCATCTCCCTCCTCCGCGTCACTCATCTCTCCTGGCGACGGCACTCCTCGCCGGCACCGCAAACGGCGACAAGGACGGCGGCGGTTGCAACGGCGTCTCCCTCCTCTCTGGTTCCTTCTGTGACGGCATGGCTTCAACGGCGATGCTCTCCGCGGCTCCACAAACGGCTGACAGGCTGCGCTACAACGCGGGCAAGGCTGGACTTGAGGATTACTAATTGATCTAGATCGCTCTAAAGCTAGTCTTCCCACAGGGATTGACTAGGACTTGAGGATCAAACTAATTAGTCTAAAGCTAGTCTTCCCACAGGGATTAACTAAGTGGGATTAAAATCCAATTCTCATCACAATTGATAAGGAGAGGACTTCCAGTTCTTATACCTTGCCAAGAGTTTTATTATTTATTTAAATTAATTCCTTACAATTTACTTTCTTACCATTTACTATTCTTGCTTTTTATCTTATACATTAAAAAACCCAAAATTCTATCTTTTTCATAGCTAATAATAAGTCATACCTCCCTGCAATTCCTTGAGAAGACAACCCAAGGTTTAAATACTCGGTTATCAATTTTATTGGGTTTGCTTAAGTGACAAACAAAACTTTTGTAAGAAAGGAATTCTTGTCGGTCTAGAAGCTATACTTACAATGCGAATTTATTGTGAAAATTCTAGATCGCGCGAGAGTTTTGTTCTTCACTCAATCTCTCAGATCTTGATCAATAACCAATTCCTTGGTCTAATTGCTCATGAAGAGAGATATCCTTGGTCCCTGATTATACCACACAGCATCATAGGTCCAAGTAGAGAGAGGATTATATGTCACATATCCAAACACCAAAACCCAGATTCTACTCAAGTGTGAGAAGGGATTTCAAGCATGGTTTCATGTTTCCTTTCCCAAGGTTCCCATGAAACCCATTTTGCATTCAATCTCTTTCCCAGGATAATTGAACACTAAGCATAAAGAACGAAATTCCTTCTAGTAAATCAAAGAGAAGATGAAGAGAAGAAGAATTTCACTATTATCAATCCATCAAGTACAACAGAGCTCCCTCTCTCGATGAGAGGGAATTTAGCTACTCATAGCTCAAAGAAAAGTACTCAAAAGTGAAGTGTAAAAGTGGATCTGAAACTAATCTTTCTAACTGCTTAACCCCTTCTTCAGTACTCCTTGGGGGTATTTATACTACTTCTAGCAAAAATAAAAAAATTATAAAAAGTGAAAAAGGAAAATTACATTTTGGAGGGAAAAGAAGCTCAATAAGTGTGACTTCCCAGCTGGCGTGTGGTTGGCGCTCCAGTGGCGTGTCACGTGCTCTTCAATTCTAGCTTGGCGTGCCACGCCCAGTCCTTCAAGTGGCATGCTCTTCTTTACTAACAACCTTGGCGTGCCACACCTTCAAGCTCAAGTGACACGCCCTAACCTTTTTCCACTTCTCCTTGCCTCTGGAAACTTGAACTAGCATGGCACGCCCAGGGTATGGCGTGCCACGCCTTTGCTGTATGCTTGGACAAGCATCTCTGGAAAGTTGAACTAGCGTCGCACGCCCAGGTTTTGGCGTGCCACGCTCCTTTGTGAATAAGTGAGTCCTCTGTTTGGCATGCCACGCCACGAACTCAAGTGGCACGCCCCAATGCTTCTCTACTCTCTGAATGATACTGGCGTGCCACGCTTAGGATTCAAGTGGCACGCCCAAGTGAGGAATAGTGGATGGCGTGCCACGCCTTCTACACCAAGTGGCACGCCCCATGTATTTGGCCTTCTTCACCTTCTTTGGAAATTTATACCAGCGTGCCACGCCTAGAAGCTGGCTTGCCACGCCCATGATCTTTCCTTGGTTCCAGTAGCTGGCGTGCCACGCCTCAGTCTTCAAGTGGAACGCCATAGTGAGATTCTTGGGTTGGCGTGCCACGCCTTCAACATCAAGTGGCACGCCTAAGTGAGATTGAGAGGTTGGCATGCCACGCCTTTGACCTTAAGTGGCACGCCCAATCTTCAATTGCCTTCAGCCCCTTCTCTGGATTATTGTACCAGTGTGCCACGCCATGATGCTCAAGTGGCACGCCCATACATTTGTGAACTCTTCAAGCTTGGCGTGCCACGCCTGGATTCTTAAGTGGCACGCCCAAGTAACTTCTTAGAGCTGGCGTCCCACGCCTTCGATACCAAGTGGCACGCCATAGTGAAGGTTCTTCCTGGAGTGGTGAGTTGGCGTGCCACGCCCCTTTGCTCAAGTGGCACACCCATAGTAACTGATGGGTTAGGCGTGCCACGCCCCTTTTGTGTCCTCCATTGTTGCTCTCTCGAACTTTGTACTAGCGTGCCACGCCCAGTCCCTGGCGTGCCACGCCCACATGCATGCTTGGACTTCTCCTCTGAAATTTAGTACTGGCGTGCCACGCCAGTACATTTTTATGGCGTTTGCTCCCAAGTGCCACGCAAGTTTCACACGCCCAGCTTCTTGTTGCTTTCTACCCATTTTTGATGCCTTTTTCACCTGAAATTCAGCACAACTCATCTCAAAGTAGTGTAACATAATATTCATCAAATAATGCATGAATTGTACTGATCAAATGAGATTTATGCTCTTTTATGGTCCTCTATATGCAAGAAAGAAGGGGAGATGATGCAAGTCATCAGCGTGCACCTCCCTTTGTTTGGCGCTCTGCGCGTGTGCACCTCCCTGTGCGTCCGCACACTTCCTTCCACTCCCTCTGGTGGGAGCGTTGGCATGGCTTATGCATGTGAACCCCATCCATTTTTGTTCTTGTGCATGCGCATACAGGTGTGTGCGCACGCACACCTGATCCTTTTGCAAAAAAAAAAGAGAAGAAAGTGTTTTGTGTGTGCGCACCCGTTTGTGCGCACGCACGCGTCTTGTTTCCCCTCTCTGCTCAGAGCGTTCGCACACTTGGTGCGAGCACACACCTTCCAGTTTTCACTTTGTGTGCGTACGCACAAGTGCTGTTTTGGGCAAATTTTCATTGCACTTTGAATTAAGCACTCACGCACTTCCGCTCCCTCCGTCCCTCTCTTCTATTTCCTTTTTCATGTTTCTCTACTTGTTTTACTTAGTTTTCATTCCATCTCATTTTCATTTTAGTAGTTATATTAGTTTTGGTTTACTTGTTGCTACTTAAATAAACTAAAAGTGTTTGCTTGATGTTTGATTGGGTTGCTTGATGTTTGATTGCGCTTTCACTTGCACAATTTCAATATCCAATATTAAATACTCAGTTCACTTTTGTGGTTACCTAGGTTTGTTTGTGCCTCATCTCTTGCTTATTCTTTAATTGTCACCTAGGCCATTTAATTGAGGAACACATGCTTACTTTAGTTTTATTGTGAGGATGCCATTTTAACCGGCCATAGTGTGTATTCTAACCGTGCGCATAATTGGAATACACACATTGCTCATTTTCACCATACCACACCACTATGCAAACTTCCTCAATTAGATGCTTATTAGTTTCCCCCTTTACCCTTTTGTGCTACTTGCCCTATGATCCCTAATTATACCTTATTCATTCTTTTTGAGGATGAGACATAACGGCAAGGAGCCGGGAGAGGAGGAGGACACCAAGGATGGAGATGCCGGGAATGCATTAAACTTGGTATTTTCCATGCAACCTGAGCCTGATGAGATATTTTGGAGGAAATATAAATCTCTCCCAAAACACCCAAAACTAACCGGCAAGTGTACCGGGTCGTATCAAGTAATAAAAACTCACGGGAGTGAGGTCGATCCCACAGGGATTGAAGGATTGAGCAATTTTAGTTTAGTGGTTGATTTAGTCAAGCGAATCAAGATTTGGTTGATGGTTTTGTGATTTGCAGAATTAAATTGCATTGAAGTAAAGAGAACAAGAAATAGATTGCTGAAACTTAAAGAACAAGAAATTAAATGGCAGAAACTTAAAGTGCAAGAAATGTAAATTGCGGAATCTTAAAGTGCAAGGAATGTAAATTGCTTGAAATGTAAAGGGGATTGGGATGTGGATTTGCAAAAATTAAACGAGGAAAAATTAAATTGAGTCAAACAGAAGAGGGAAAGGGAATTGGGATTGAACCGGATATGAAGCAGAAAAGTAAATGAACATAGAAAGCAGTAAAGAGAGAATTGAAATGGGAAATTCAGATCTCAGGACCCAGAGACTAGAAAACCAAGTCTAGATCTCAATGCCTTCCTAGATCCAACAAGAACAATCGCAAGGGAATTGTAAATTGCAAAGAAAAGAGATGAAGAACAATGAACCGGAAATGAAATTCAATTAACAGTAAAGAAACAGAGAGATCCAAGATTGAGATTGAAACAGAATTTCTTCAATTCTCCAATCCAAGATCCAAGACAAATGTAAAATGAAAATGAAAGCAATGAAAACAAGAAATTAAAGTTCACTCAAGTTCAAAAGCTCTCCGAAAACTATTATGAAAATTCTAAAAGGAAAGCTCTCCGAAAACTATTATGAAAATTCTCAAAGGAAAGCTCTCTCAATAACTTGAATTCTATCCTATTTATACACTTTTCAAAATGATCTTCAAGCCTTGAGTTGGGCCTTTGTTCTTGGTGGAATTGGGTTGAAAGAGGCCTTGGTTGATTGCTCTTGAAGTTTGAAGAAGAACCGAAGTGAACCAATTGAACCGGTTTTGAAGTTAGCCATAGTTGGTCCCAACGTTTGAGCCAAAGTTAGGGGTCTAACTTTGGCTCCAACTTTTCATAGCAGCAAGCAACATTCTACTGGTATGAACGTTGGTGCCAACGTTAGGGGTCTAACTTTGACCCTAACGTTGGCAATGCTTTGTGCTAGTGGCGCCAACGTTAGCCTCCAAGTTAGGGGGCTAACGTTGGCGCAAACGTTGGCCTTCTCCCCCTTTGTAATTAAGGTGCCAACGTTAGCCTCCAAGTTAGGGGGCTAACGTTGGCGCAAACGTTGGCCTTCTCCCCCTTTATAACTCATGTGCCAACGTTAGCCTCCAAGTTAGGGGGCTAACGTTGGCGCAAACGTTGGCTGGCCCAGGGATGAATTTCAAGTTTCTCTTGCCAACGTTAGCCTCCAAGTTAGGGGGCTAACGTTGGCTCAAACGTGGGGAGCCCAGGGAGTGATCTTCATGCCCAACGTTAGCCTTCAAGTTAGGGGGCTAACGTTGGGGCTAACTTCATGCCTCCAGGTTCAACTTCCATTCTTCACTTCTAGCCATTCCTCTTTGCTTCAACCTTTCTCCAAGCTTTCTTCACCTATCATTAATCAACCAAACTAATCAAAGCTATGCTCAAAATCATGAGATATTCATTCTTTCATAATATGCAACAAATATAGCACAAAACCTCATGAAATGGCATGAATTCATATATGGTTGGTTCAATCAAGGGAAACATGAAAATCTACTCAATTAGCTTGCTTGTAGCTCAAGAAAGTGCATAATTCTAATGAAAACTAAAGAAAAAGACTAGCTAAAATAGGCTAGGATGACTTGTCATCACAACACCAAACTTAAAGCTTGCTTGTCCCCAAGCAAGAAATGAATTATTAAGAAGAAAGAATGAAATGGAAGAGGAAGTTCATGCTAGCAGAGTATTATTGATAGTTCATGGGGTTTTGTGTGGATATGTAAATACTCACTTCTTATTGATTTCTAGGCCTAGAAAGTCTCCTTCAAGCTTCAAGTGACATACTGCTATGACCTCTCATTATTCCTTTATCCTTGGCTATTACTTTATTCAAAAGCTTTATTTGAGTGTCATGTGTAGCAAGTTCATTTTCTTTTCTTTATACTTGACACATTATTCACCATAGACACTTGGCTCACATTCCTTCTTAAAACATTGATGCCCAGCACCTCTTTGGGCTACTAAATGCCTTGTAGTTAGGTTGCTCTTGATAGTGGACTTTCAGCTGATGATCCCGGGTTAGTTAACCCAAGTCACCAAGTGTTGAGGCACTCCTAAGAGCTTACTAATCCAAGCAGATCCTAGTACAAAGACATCACAGACATATATTTTAAGGTTCAAGCTATTGGTGTCCAGCTTTGTTTCTTTTTGTTTTTCTTTTGTTTTGCTACTTTTTGGCTCTCTTTGTTCTTTCCTTCTTTTTGTTTTTCTTTCTAACCAAGGAATTTAATTCAAGTGAGATTCCTAGACAGTAGGCCACTCTTTACTTAGAAGGAGATATCCTAGCTCTTTATTCACTAAAAGTAAACTACTATACAATCACACAAATACCACCACTTACTTTTATTCCACTTCTAACTAACAGAGACTATTTTTCTTCACATTCAAACTGTTCTTTTATTGAATTTAAAGATGCAGGGGACAATACATACTTCTTGTCAAGTGAAAATGAATACACAAGCAAACACAAAAACTAGCCTACAAAAACATAAATGATGCATAGATTACTACACTAACAGTTATTGTTAAAATGGCATATTCACACTTCCAATTTAGAGCAATTCAATACTGATGGAGTTAAGTGACAATACAACCTCTTGGTGATTTCTTCTTCTTTCTCTCAGCTGATGGTGTATAGTTCTCCCAAGAGAGTGATTGAATTCCTGTAGTGTTGATGGAAGTTGCTTGTTTCTCAAGCCCTTAGAGGACTGGTTAGTGTGCAAGACTTTCTTGGAGGCGTTTGAACTTACTTTGGTGTGTGAACACCAAACTTAGTCCCTTGCCATGTTTCTTATGCATAACTCTATGAGAAAGCCTAAGTCTTTGCTAAAGATAATAAAATTAAAAACTAGAAACAGACAATGATTAAATGATTTATCAGATTGCTTGGAGCTAGTAATCCTTTTATGTAGAAAGTGAGAATGTGCTTGTAAGTAGGATTTTGGTGGAACACCAAACTTAAAATCCTTTATTCTCCCTTAATTTGTTTTGGTGTGAAACACCAAACTTAGCTCCTTGCAATACATACTAATCATTTAACCTTTTTATTGAAATAACTATGAAAAGAAAACTACCTCAGGTTGGGTTGCCTCCCAACAAGCGCTCTTTTATTGTCACTAGCTTGACATTGAGGCTTTCTTTTATGGTGGTTGGTGCTTGTATGGCCTCAATTTGTCTCCCCTGACCGTGATCCTCTTCTTTGTTTTCTGGTGTTCAATTTCAGCATGCTCTAATGATAGTATGTTGCTGACAGTGTAGTAATCCTCGGTTTGTTGATTTGCCTCCAGCTGTTGATATATCAGTTGCACTTTGTCACCTTTAGAAAGCCCCTCTGTTGGAATCTTTCTATTCTTCCAGCCCCTTTTTGCTTTGTTCCTGCGCTTCATCTTTCCTTTTGTTGATCTTTCTTTTTTGGCTGTAGGCTTTCCTTGGGGACCTCTCTTCTCAATGGCCAGTACTCTAACATCTTTTTGGGCTTTTTCATCAGTCTGCACAGTCCTTAGCATTAGGATGTTGCTGTGACTTTCCTGATCACTCTTCATATAGTCTTTCTTCTCCTTGCTGAATTGTGCCTCTGGTAATACCTTCAGAGTGATGCTCTGGTCATGCATCCTGAGAGTTAATTCCCCTTCCTCTACGTCTATGATAGCTCTAGCAGTGGCCAAGAATGGCCTTCCCAGTATAACAGAGTCACCATTATCATCATTTGATTCTAGAACCACAAAATCAGCAGGGTAAGTAAAACTGTCCACCTTGACCAAAAGATTTTCAATTACACCCCTGTGGTATACCATAGACTTGTCTACCAGCTCCAAAGACATTTGTACTGGTTTGACCTCCTCTATATTCAGCTTTTTCACCAAGGAGGATGGTATTAAGTTAATACTCGCCCCGAGATCGCACATTGCTTTAGTGATGGTCAATTCCCCAATGGTGCAAGGCAACAGGAAGCTCCCTGGGTCCTCAAGCTTGGGAGGAAGCCCCTTTTGAATCAAGGCCCTGCATTCCTCAGTAATCCTTATGGTTTCTTTCTCATCCCAGCTTCTTTTCTTGTTGATGAGATCCTTCAGAAACTTGGAGTATAGAGGCATTTGCTCAAGTGCTTCAGAAAAGGGGATATTAATTTCTAGCTTCTTAAAGATCTCAAGGAATTTGTGAAAATGCTGGTCTTTAACCTCTTTATTGAACCTCTGAGGGTAAGGCAGTGGAGGTGTGATGTTTTTTTCCATTTGCTGCTGCCCCTGAGCTACTTCCTTTGAGCTATGTGGCTGGTTATTCTTCTCTTTGAGTTTCTCAGTGTCTTTGTTTGGCATCACATCTTGCTCCTTATCCTCATCTGCCTTTGTTTGATTCTCATCCTCTGTTGGTTCTTTGATGTTCTCTGCTTGCTTCCTTGTAGTGTCATTGTTGCTTATCAATGTTCTCCCACTCCTCAATTGTATTGCCTTGCATTCCTCCTTGGGATTTGGAATTGTGTCACTGGGCAGTGCGTTTGAAGGTCTCTCAACAGATGCTTGCTTGGAGAGTTGCCCCATCTGTCTCTCTAGGCTCTTTAGAGAGGCTTCCTGATTCTTGGCTACCATTTCTTGGTGTTTCAACATTTTGTCTATCATGGCTTCCAAGTGAGTGATTCTTTGGGCTTCAGGTGATACTTGAGGGGGGTTATGAGATGTGGGTGGTGGATGGTAGGCATTTTGGTTGGTGGATTGGTTATTAGATTGGTATTGGTTGATGTTGGGGTAGTTGTTTTGAGGTTTTCTGAAGGGGTTTTGGTTAGTCTGCTGCTGGTTGTGATTTTGGTTGTTTCTTGGATTGTGTTGGTTTGAGTTCCTCTGCCATGGTTGTTGGTTTTGGGTATGGTTATCTCCCCATCTGAGGTTTGGGTGGTTCTTCCAGGATGGATTGTATGTATCACCATACACTTCATTTGGTCCTTGGTTGTGCATATACTGAACTTGCTCTTGTTGTTGTTCTTCTTGAGTTTCTTCACTCTGTCCCCATGTGATTGATGGTTGGCTAGTGTTGACTGCTGCAACTTGGAGACTATCAATCCTCTTGGCCATTTGCTCAAATTGTTGTTGAATTTGCTGCTGCATCATCTTGTTTTGAGCTAGGATTGAATCCACTCCTTCTAGTTCCATTACTCCTCTTCTTTGTGATGGTTGGCGGCTTCTTTGATGAGCAAAGAAATATTGGTTGTTGGCCACCATATCCACAAGATTCTGAGCTTCCTCAGCAGTTTTCATCAGTTGTAGTGAACCTCCAGCAGAATGATCTAATGCCTCCTGAGATTTCAATGTCAGGCCTTCATAGAAATTTTGCAGCACGTCCCATTCATTGAACATCTCTGGAGGACACTTTCTGATTAAGGCTTTGTACCTCTCCCATGCTTCATACAAGGATTCGGCATCTAATTGTGTGAATGTCTGCACCTCGGTTTTCAGCCTGATGACTCTTTGGGGTGGATAGAATTTGGCTAGAAATTTAGTTACCAAGTCATCCCAACTAGTGATACTTCCTTGGGGAAAAGTTTCAAGCCATTGTGCAGCCTTATCCCTTAATGAGAACGGGAACAGCAGAAGCTTGTAAGTTTCAGGATTCACGCCATTGGATTTGACAGTGTCACAGATCCTAAAGAAGGTAGATAGATATTGATTTGGATCCTCCAATGGTCCTCCCCCAAATGAGCAATTGTTCTGGACCAATGTGATGAGTTGTGGCTTCAGTTCAAAGTTATTTGCATTGACATTAGGGGTGAGAATGCTGCTTCCACAATGTCTAGCATTTGCAAAGGCATAGGAAGCCAATACTCTCCTTTGTTGTGGTTGATTATTAACTCCTCCTCCTGGATTAGATGTATCTCCTTCCATCTCGTGGTATTCTTCCTCAGATTCGTCTTCTCCAACAATATTTTTCCCTCTTTCGGCTCTTCTTATCCTTCTAAGAGTTCTCTGATCAGCTTCAGATAAAACAGGAACGGATCTCCCTGTACCTGACATACAAACAAGACAAAAGAAACACCAGCCAGATCACTTCAATCTATTGCTAGAGTGAAGTTTAGTTCAAGCAAAAATTCAAACAGTTAGTGGGTTAATCAAAAATTAAAGAAAAATAAAGAAAAAGTGCTTGATCTAGATCACCACCTCACTTAATCATTGTCAATCTAATCAATCCCCGGCAACGGCGCCAAAAACTTGATGAGATATTTTGGAGGAAATATAAATCTCTCCCAAAACACCCAAAACTAACCGGCAAGTGTACCGGGTCGTATCAAGTAATAAAAACTCACGGGAGTGAGGTCGATCCCACAGGGATTGAAGGATTGAGCAATTTTAGTTTAGTGGTTGATTTAGTCAAGCGAATCAAGATTTGGTTGATGGTTTTGTGATTTGCAGAATTAAATTGCATTGAAGTAAAGAGAACAAGAAAGAGATTGCTGAAACTTAAAGAACAAGAAATTAAATGGCAGAAACTTAAAGTGCAAGAAATGTAAATTGCGGAATCTTAAAGTGCAAGGAATGTAAATTGCTTGAAATGTAAAGGGGATTGGGATGTGGATTTGCAGAAATTAAACGAGGAAAAATTAAATTGAGTCAAACAGAAGAGGGAAAGGGAATTGGGATTGAACCGGATATGAAGCAGAAAAGTAAATGAACATAGAAAGCAGTAAAGAGAGAATTGAAATGGGAAATTCAGATCTCAGGACCCAGAGACTAGAAAACCAAGTCTAGATCTCAATGCCTTCCTAGATCCAACAAGAACAATCGCAAGGGAATTGTAAATTGCAAAGAAAAGAGATGAAGAACAATGAACCGGAAATGAAATTCAATTAACAGTAAAGAAACAGAGAGATCCAAGATTGAGATTGAAACAGAATTTCTTCAATTCTCCAATCCAAGATCCAAGACAAATGTAAAATGAAATTGAAAGCAATGAAAACAAGAAATTAAAGTTCACTCAAGTTCAAAAGCTCTCCGAAAACTATTATGAAAATTCTAAAAGGAAAGCTCTCCGAAAACTATTATGAAAATTCTCAAAGGAAAGCTCTCTCAATAACTTGAATTCTATCCTATTTATACACTTTTCAAAATGATCTTCAAGCCTTGAGTTGGGCCTTTGTTCTTGGTGGAATTGGGTTGAAAGAGGCCTTGGTTGATTGCTCTTGAAGTTTGAAGAAGAACCGAAGTGAACCAATTGAACCGGTTTTGAAGTTAGCCATAGTTGGTCCCAACGTTTGAGCCAAAGTTAGGGGTCTAACTTTGGCTCCAACTTTTCATAGCAGCAAGCAACATTCTACTGGTATGAACGTTGGTGCCAACGTTAGGGGTCTAACTTTGACCCTAACGTTGGCAATGCTTTGTGCTAGTGGCGCCAACGTTAGCCTCCAAGTTAGGGGGCTAACGTTGGCGCAAACGTTGGCCTTCTCCCCCTTTGTAATTAAGGTGCCAACGTTAGCCTCCAAGTTAGGGGGCTAACGTTGGCGCAAACGTTGGCCTTCTCCCCCTTTATAACTCATGTGCCAACGTTAGCCTCCAAGTTAGGGGGCTAACGTTGGCGCAAACGTTGGCTGGCCCAGGGATGAATTTCAAGTTTCTCTTGCCAACGTTAGCCTCCAAGTTAGGGGGCTAACGTTGGCTCAAACGTGGGGAGCCCAGGGAGTGATCTTCATGCCCAACGTTAGCCTTCAAGTTAGGGGGCTAACGTTGGGGCTAACTTCATGCCTCCAGGTTCAACTTCCATTCTTCACTTCTAGCCATTCCTCTTTGCTTCAACCTTTCTCCAAGCTTTCTTCACCTATCATTAATCAACCAAACTAATCAAAGCTATGCTCAAAATCATGAGATATTCATTCTTTCATAATATGCAACAAATATAGCACAAAACCTCATGAAATGGCATGAATTCATATATGGTTGGTTCAATCAAGGGAAACATGAAAATCTACTCAATTAGCTTGCTTGTAGCTCAAGAAAGTGCATAATTCTAATGAAAACTAAAGAAAAAGACTAGCTAAAATAGGCTAGGATGACTTGTCATCAGAGCCCCACATCCATCAGTTGAAGGTGGAGCGCTTTCAAGCCATTCTCCCCAGATTGTGTTCGTGCAAGAAAGACCGTGCAACCGCTTAAGTGTGGGGGAGGATTCACCATTTTTAGGGCGTAAACTTTCTTTTCCGAACACTTTGCACTTTATTTTTTGTTTTCTCTTATTATGTTTCTTGTAAATATTTAGAGTGTTTTTTATTATTGCATTGCATTTTCTTCATAGTTTATATATATTGCATTTTGCATCTTTTGCATGGTATTTATTTTATAGATAGAAGTTGTGATGGGATGTTGTGAATAGTATAGCACCTAGTTCGATTTTGTCCTAATTGTTCATGTTAGTTTTTGGTTGTTGAAAATTAGGAAGAGAACTAGGAAAATTTTGAAGAAAATTTTAAAAAATTTGCATCCATCACAAACATACATGTACATATAGGAAATAATTTTGGTGAAAAACAACAAGAATTTCCAAGAATTTTGTTTCAATGGTACTCTATTGAATTGATTTGAAAAACTATTTTATACTTGCTTGAACGATTTTTATGGAACATAGAAGAGAGATAGAACAAAATACCTTGCGAGTTTTTGAGCTTTAATGAGTGGTTATACATTTTAACTACTAATTTTGTTCATTGTGTGTTATATCTCCATCTATGATTGTGATCTTGGTTTTGCTCGATTCTTTATTTTCAATATTTGATGATTGAATGCATTGAGCATGATTGAGGCCATCTTTGAATTAAACTCACTCACCCATATAGCCTTACCCTTGCATCTACCTTTGTTAACCCCTTTTGAGCTTTTTAATCCCCTTTGTTCTAATTGTAACCACATCAAAACCCTAAGCGTAAAACCATGGAATGACCTTGAATTGCATCTTTGATTAGCTTAGGTTGAGGTGTGTGTGTCTTTAAGTGTGGGGAAAATTTTGGGAAGCATTGGTAGAGAAAAAAATTTTGTTTTTGGTACTTATTGATGATTTGGAAAATGGGTGCACATTCATGTATCAATTTTCTTTAACCATATGCATTTGTCATAGAAAAAAAGAGAAATAGAAAAAAATGATAATAAGAGGGGACAAAGGTTGCCCCAAAGAAAAAAAAAATGAATAAGGAATGCATATGTGGATTTAAATAGAAACCAAGGCATGAATGTGTTTAAAAAGAAGTAATGGGTGGTTAGAATGCATTTTTATGATTTGATTGATATAGGTTGAGTGGGATACTTAAACTCATCAAGGCTTCAATTCAATTTAGTCCAGTTAGTCATATCTATTCCACCTTAACCCTAGCCCCATTACAACCCTAATAAGTCCTCATGATAATTGCATTCATGCATCACACATTTGTTGATTGTTAGATGAAAAGAAAATCCTTGAAAGCATGATTAGGAGGAGACTTGAGTGATTAAACCCTAAAACATCGAGCGTTAAGAGTGTATATACACCTAGTACAGGTTCGATCGCTCAACTCTATGTTTCCATACTCCTTATCATGTATTCTTGCAAGTTGCTTCATTTTGATGACTTGAATTAATTCTCTAGATTGTGATTTCATTGAGCTATTTCTTTGCTTAGCCCTAGATGTTTATGCTCTTGCTTGGAATTTGATTGTTTGTTTTTACCAATTCAATAGGATACTATAGTATATATAGTTATATATAATATATATACATACTTGCATGCATATAGATAGTTGCATTCAATAAGTTGTTTCCCTTTGATCATTCTCCTTGTTTGGTTTAGCATGAAGAAATGCTATTGTTTAAGTATGGAGAATTGATGAGTCCATATTTGACGATATATATTTAGCTTGAATTGAGTGGATTTCATCACATAAACTCACACTTATTCACTAAAATAGCATACTTTTGTGTTTGATCCCTAAATTGAACCTAAATGCGTTTTTGTGCTTAAATTGAGCAATTTAATCCCACTTTATTCCATTCGATGATGTGATATGTTTGTTGAGTGATTTCAGGTCCTAGAGGCAATAATGGTTTGGTAGAAGTGGAAGAAAGCAAGCAAAAAGGTAGAAAACGCGAAGAAAACAAAGGAGAAAAGCATCTCAGCCTGTGCCCACGCACAAGGGTCAAAAACAGCACCTGTGCCCACGCACAGGTAGTGCCCATGCTCATAACAGAATGGAAATTAGCTCCTGTGCCCATGCACAGACCTGTGCGTACGCACAGGTACCAGCGCATGCCTCCATTAAAATTGCACGTGGACTCGTGTTTTGGGGGCTTTTTGGCCCATTTTTGAAGGCTTTGGAGCATATTTGAAAGGGGAAAGCAACTATATATCATACCATACATTACCATACTTCATACAACACATTTTAGGAGTAGTTTTAGGGTAGTTAGCTTAGGTTTTCTCTCTAGTTCATTAGGGTTTTAATTAGGTTTTTAATGTAGAATTTTATAGTTCAAGTTTTGCTTTTGGATTTTGCTTTCCCATTGTAAGTATTCCTTAATTTCCTCTTTTATGACATTGCTTGTTCTACACTTTCTTCTACTTTTCATTTCTCTTACCAATTTATATAGTTTTGCAATTTTGGATTTCTAGTTGTTGAATATGATGTTTGATGCTTATTTTATGTTTGTTTGAGTTGCCTTTATTGATTTTGATCATTTATGGTTCATAGCTTTTATCATTTTCCCAATTTTTCCATGTTTTATGTTTGTGCCCTCTATGTGTTTGATAAAATACCAATTTTAGTTATGGGGTAATTTCCACCCCTTGGCCTGGGGGAAATGAGTTTATGGATTACGAGAGCCATAATGTCCAACATTTAGTGATGATTCTTAGGTTGTTAGTTGTTATTGTTTCCACTAACGCTAGCTTTTTACTAAGGTAATTAGTAAGTTAGCTACGATTTGTGGATTAATAATAATTATGCTCACTTGACTTATCCTTCAATGTTAAGGGTTAACTTAGTGAGATTAATCCATCATAATTATCATAGTTGTGGTTATGGCAAGGAAGGGATTCCATAATTCATCCCAAGTCAAGGTTTCATTTATGTTTTGAACCACTCCTCCATCAATTTTGAGTCTCACTTGTTTACATTGCATACATAGTTCTTTTATTCCTTTATTAGTTTATTAATTGCAATTTTGTCTTGTTCTTTTATCTCTTTATTGTTTACTTGTTTAACCATTGAAAACCCCTTTTCCTTCTTGCAACCAAAATTGTGCGCTCATTGGCATTAGTTCTTGGGAAAGACGACCCGAGGTTGAACTACTCTCGGTTTATTAGAAATTTTAAACTTTGATGTTTGGGATTTAAATTACCGGTTTGGACTATACTTACAACAGAAGTTATCTTGAATGTGAAAATCCAAACCGGTGCGAATCTCAACTCATCACACGCCCATGCAAGCGCCAGTGGCACACCCATTGTGCTGCAGCCATCCTTCTTTTCTGAACAATTAGTCTGGCATGCCACGCCTAGGAACACCGGTAGGCACCCCAATAGTGATGCCTCCACTTCCCTTCCTGGAAGATTGGCCTGGTGTGCCATGCCCATGCTCGCCAGTAGGCACGCCAGCTTTAGGATCTTGGCGTGCCACGCCTTCACAAGCGCCAGTGGCATACCCTCAACGCTGCAACACTTTCTTCCTTTTGGAAAGTTAGCTTGGCGTGCCACGCCCAGGCACGCCAGCTCACACGCTGGATTGGAGGTTCTGGCATGCCATGCCTTCGAACACGCTAGTGGCACGCCCATAATGATGCACTCCTTTTTGCTCTTCTGGATCACAAACCTATCGTGCCACGCCCAGGCACGCCAGTATACACACCTGAAGATCTTAGTATGTGACGCCTTCACAAGTGCCAGTGGCACGCCTGTTATGTTGCAATCATTCCTCCTCTTTAGAAGACAAGCCTGGCGTGCCACACCCAGGTACACCAGTAAACACACCGATTTCAAGTTCTTGGCGTTCCACTGGCACCCTTATGTCATCTCTCTAGGTCACAAGCTTGGCGTGCCACTCCCAAGCATGCTAGATCACACGCCAACGTTGAAGATCTTGGGATGCGACGCCCATACACGTGCTGGTTAGTATTCCTTCTTTGTTGTTGCAAAGTCTCTCCCCTTTAGGTCCAGCGTGCCACGCCAGTTAGCACGTCTCGCATACTTTGCTTGTCTCCACCCTCTTTGCTCTACTTTTCTCCTGAAATTAATGCAAATCACATTTTCAAAGTAGTATTCCGACAATTCATGATTTATCCATCAATAATGCACTAATTCAATTATAAGTCATTCATTCTATAGACCAAACTCTATGAGAAATAGATAGATGATGCAAGTCATCACAACACAAAACTTAAATCTTGCTTGTCCTCAAGTAAGCTGAATTTGGAACTAAGTTGTTACTTAATTAGTAGTATGAAGAAACTTGAGTCTCAAGTAAGATATTCAAGCAAAGAGATTTATAAATCAAATGTCTAATCATGCATGAAATTTGCTTTCCTTTTGGCATGTTGAAATTCCTAGACCTTTGAGGATCCTCCTTAAGTTTATGCTTTTAGAGCCCTCTTCATGGATTGTCCCCTTGAAGTAGAAGTGGTAATGTTATTCCTTTTTGTTGTTCTTCTTCTCTTTAATTGACCACAACTCTAAATGGTTTGTCTCAAGACGGCTCTTTAGGATAAGTGGTGCACAAATTGTGAATCACACTTTTCACAACTCGTACCACTAACCAGCAAGTGCACTGAGTCGTCCAAGTAATACCTTACGTGAGTAAGGGTCGAATCCCACGGAGATTGTTGGTTTGAAGCAATCTATGGTTATTTTGCAATTCTTAGTCAGGAAGTCAATTGTATTTATCAGTTAAATTGCGAATGAACAAGAGAGCATGGGTTAAAGGTTACTTGTTATGCAGTAATGGAGAATATGTTGGAGTTTTGGAGATGCTTTGTCTTCTGAACCTCTGCTTTCCTTTGTCCTCTGGTTCACGCACGCACGTCCTTCTATGGCAAGCTGTGTGTTGGGGCATCACCGTTGTCAATGGTTACATCCCCTCCTCTTGTGAAAATGATCCAAATGCTCTGTCACAGCACGGCTAATCATCTGAGGTTCCCGATCATGCTGGAATAGGATTCACCCTCCTTTTGCGTCTGTCACTACGCCCAGCACTCGCGAGTTTGAAGCTCGTCACAGTCATTCAATCCCTGAATCCTACTCGGAATACCACAGACAAGGTTTAGACTTTTCGGATTCTCATGAATGCCGCCATCAATCTAGCTTATACCACGGAGATTCTGATTAAGGAATCTAAGAGATATTCATTCAATCTGATGTAGAACGGAGGTGATAGTCAGACACACGTTCATGGATTGAGGAAGTTGATGAGTGTCACTGATCATTGATGAGATATTTTAGTGGAGAAACGAATCTCCCCCAAAACACCCAAATCTAACCGGCAAGTGCACCGGGTCGCATCAAGTAATAAAAACTCACGGGAGTGAGGTCGATCCCACAGGGATTGAAGGATCGAGCAATTTTAGTTTAGTGGTTGATTTAGTCAAGCGAATCAAGATTTGGTTGATTGATTGGTGATTTGCAGAATTTAAATTGCATGGAATTAAAGAGAGCAGGAAATTAAATTGCTGAATCTTAAAGAACAAGAAATTAAATAGCAGAAACTTAGAGTGCAAGAAATGTAAATTGCGGAATCTTAAAGTGCAAGGAATGTAAATGACTTAAATTGTAAAGGGGATTGGGACTTGGATTTGCAGAAATTAAACAAGGAAAAGTTAAATTGCATTAAACAGAAGAGAAAAAGGGAATTGGGATTGAATCGGATCCGAAACAGCAAAATAGATGAACATGGAAAGCAGTAAACAGAGAATTGAAATGGGAAATCAGATCTCAGGACCCAGAGACTAGAAAACCAAGTCTAGATCTCAATGCCTTCCTAGATCCAACAAGAACAATTGCAAGGAAATTGTAAATTGCAAAGAAATTAGATGAGAAGCAAGTAATGGAAACAGAAATTCAAATTCAGTAAATAAACAGAGAGATCCAAGGTTGAGATTGAAACAGAATTTCTTCAATTCTCCAACCCAAAATCCAAGACAATTGTAATTGAAATTGAAAGCAATAAAACTGAGAGGAAGAGAAGTGAATTCTCCTTCCCCAAGACAAAGAAATTAAAGATCACTCAATATCCAAAGCTCTCCGAAAACTATTATGAAAATTCCAAAAGAAAGCTCCCCGAAGAACTTGAATTCTATCCTATTTATACACTTTCTTCCAATGATCTTCAAGCCTTGAGTTGGGCCTTTGCTCTTGATGGAATTGGGTTGAAAGAGGCCTTGGTTGATTGCTCTTGGAGTTTGAAGAGGAACCAAAATGAACCAATTGAACCGGGTTTGAGTTTTGCAAAAGTTGGACCAAAAGTTTGAGCAAAAGTTAGGGGTCTAACTTTTGCTCCAACTTTTCATATCAGCTAGCACCACTTTGCTGATATGAACGTTGGTGCCAACGTTAGGGGTCTAACTTTGGCCCTAACGTTGGCCTTTCCTTGTGTACTTGTGGCGCCAACGTTAGCCACCAAGTTAGGGGGCTAACGTTGGCGCAAACTTTTGCTCCTCCTTGTGATTTTCATGTGCCAACGTTAGCCTCCAAGTTAGGGGGCTAACGTTGGCGCAAACTTTTGGTGCCCAGGGAGGATTTCTTCATGCCAACGTTAGCCTCAAAGTTAGGGGGCTAACGTTGGCGCAAACTTTTGGTGCCCAGGGGTAAATTTCATGTGCCAACGTTAGCCTCAAAGTTAGGGGGCTAACGTTGGCGCAAACTTTTGGTACCCAGGGAGTGATTTTCAAGTTCCAACGTTAGCCTCCAAGTTAGGGGGCTAACGTTGGGGCTAACTTTTCAACCAAAAGTTTGTGCAAAAGTTTGATGCTAACTTTAGGTCCAGCTTTTTGCTTCCTGGTTCAATTTCACTTATTCCATTGTCTTCTCTTTACTCCTAGCTATTCCTTCTTACTTCAACCTTTCTCCAAGCTTTCTTCACCTATAATTAATCAACCAAACTCATCAAAGCTATGCTCATAATCATGAGATATTCATTCTATCATAATATGCAACAATTTTAGCATAAAACCTCATGAATTTATACATGGTTGATTCAATCAAGGGAAACATGAAAATCTACTCAATTAGCTTGCTTATGGTTCAAGAAAGTGCATAATTCTAATGAAAACAAAAGGAAAAGACTGGTTAAAATAGGCTAGGATGACTTGTCATCACAACACCAAACTTAAAGCTTGCTTGTCCCCAAGCAAGAAGAGATTTATTGAGAAGAAAGAATGAGATGGAAGAGGATGTTCATGCTAGCAGATTATTATTGATAGTTCATGGGGTTTTGTGTGGATATGTAAATACTCACTTCTTACTGACTCCTAGGCCTAGAAAGTCTCCTTCAAGCTTCAAGTAACATACTGCTATGACCTCTCATTATTCCTTTATCCTTGGCTATTACTTTGTTTATAAGCTTTATTTGAGTGTCATGTGTAGCAAGTCCATTTTCTTTTCTTTATACTTGACACATTATTCACCATAGACACTTGGCTCACATTCCTTCTTAAAATATTGATGCCCAGCACCTCTTTGGGTTACTAAATGCCTTGTAGTTAGGTTGCTCTTGATAGTGGACTTTCAGCTGATGATCCCGGATTAGTTAACCCAAGTCACCGAGTGTTGATGCACTCCTAAGAGCTTACTAATCCAAGCAGATCCTAGCACAAAGACATCACAGGCATATATTTTAAAGTTCAAGCTATTGGTGTCCAGCTTTGCTTCTTTTTGTTTCCTTTTGTTCTGATCTCTTTTCTTTCCTTCTTTTTGTTTTTCTTTCTAACCAAGGAATTTTTTTTTATTTAATTGAGATTCATAGACAGTAGGCCACTCTTTACTTAGAAGGAGATATCCTGGCTCTTTATTCACTAAAAGTGAGCTATTATACAATCACACACATACCACCACTTACTTTTATTCTACTTCTATCTAACAGAGACTATCTTGCTTCACATTCAAACTTTTTCTTTTATTGAACTTAAAGATGCAGGGGACAACATGCTTTTTGCTAAGTGAAAGTAAACACACAAGCACACACATAGACTAGCTTACTTATTTTAAAAGAAACAAACATAATGCAAAGACTTTTAATTAAAAAGAACTACTTAAAAATGCAAAGACAACTTAGAACAGATAGAATGCATGCTTTTTTTTTCTTTGTAGTGATGAACAAGGAGCAATTCCACCTTTCATTTGTCATGCCTTTTCTTTCTCCTTTCATACACTTGGCTGCTATTGTTCCCACCATCCGTGTTTGGTGCTTGTTGACCTTGCCAAAAGCCAGCCTTATTCATAGCCTCCTCCACTCTATCTTCAAGTCTCATGGCCCTGCTTACTTCTACCTCACTTCTCTTTTTGAAGAATTCATCAAAGGTTGGGAACGCCGGATCCATGTTGTGCAAATGTTCTCCAATATAGTTCAGTTTGATTTGGCTATTGATGTTGTAATCGGCTTGTACTTCATACCTTGCATCTTGGAATGTTGTGAACTCTTTGAAAGCCTTCAAATTTTCAGCTTGCATTTGTTCCAACTTCCCAAAAGATTCATGAGATTGAAAAGCATGTTCTTCTTGCATCACAAGGAATCTTGACTCGAATTCACTTTGTTTGTTCATTATTCTTAGCTCCCTTTCTTCTTGTGCTTGTTGGTTCTTCATGTACAGAGAATGGTATTCCTCTTGCCTTTCTTGGATTCTCGTGTACTGTTGAGACAATCTTCCTATTGCTTCTTGCATTTGAGTCATATCCATATTACCATGTGGGAAAAAGTGTGGATGTTCCTCCTCCTCTTGTGGCTCTTCTTCTATGTGTGGCTCATCTTCTTCCATTGGTTCTTCTCTTTCCCTTCCTCCATGTGGTCTTCGGCCTTGATGTGCTTCAAGGGGCATCATCATTCGTTCAATGGTTATGGGCATGCCTTGGCTTAGCCACATTGGATTCTCCTCTTCCAATGGAACCTTAGCCTTTGCACACAACCTCCAAATGGTACTCGGATAGTACAACCAAGATCCGGCCGAATTCTTTTCAGCCAGCTTTTGAATGTCTTTTGCAAGGATTTCATGAACTCTTATCTCTCCTCCCACAATGATGCAATGCAGCATCACGGCTCTCTCCCTGTTAACTTCTGAGGTGTTTACTGTGCCCAGAATTGATCTTTTCATCAACTCATACCATCATTTTGCTTCCGGAGTGAGGTTACATCTCTTCAGGAACTTGTATCTGTTCTTGTTATCTCCTTCCCACTCTGAGTTCTCAGAACAAATGTCTCTCGCAATCTCCTCATAATCCTGATCCTCATTCAATCTTTGTTGGTATCCCGGTTCATCAAAGCGGACTAACTTTAGTTTCAAGACTTTCTTGATTGCATCCGGGCTAAAGTCTACTTCCACCCCCCGCACATAGCTCTTGTACGTTGGGGGCTCACGCATGTCAAGCCTTGGGACATTTGCATAGAACTCTCTTATGATATTGGCATTGATTCGGGTGACTGGTGATGCAAGTTCCTCCCACCTCCTCTTCCGAATTTTATCCTTCATTTCTTGACATCCATCGTCCGGCAACAAGAATGGAATTTCAGGATAGATTCTTTTCTCGTTCATCCATTGAATTTGCATTTGATGAAACCAAGACTTGAACCTCCGTTGGTCATATTCATGTGTGTCTTCCTCCACTATGGGATCTTTTCCTTTTCTTCGTTTGGTTCTTGAGGAGGAGGCCATGGTCACTTGGTTGGTTGAGAAGGAGTGTGAAGAATGTTGGAGAGTTTGATGTGTGTTTGGAGCAAAAAGAAATTGAGACCGGACTTGCTATGACAAGAAATGATGAAGAGAAGTTTAAGTGGTTGGAGTTTAAAGTAAGAGAAATGTTGCACAAAGCTTGTTATGTTGAGGAGTGATGAAGGGAGTGAAGTTTCCAAGGTTGGAGTGATTCGGTCATGTGCATGGCTTGAAGGTGGTATGCTTTTAAATGAGCAATGAAGGGTTGGGATGCAATTAGACTTATGGAGATCAAAGGTATGCATGTAAGGATGAATGAAGACAAAGTTTGCTCCTTCCCTTGCCTTTGCCGTGATCATTCTCAAGGAGTGGCAGATTTCTTTTTCGAGGCATGTGATGGGATTTTGTCTTCATGCTATGCTTTCCTTTGTCTTGTCTTTTTCTTTTAAGATTCTTTGACCTCCTAGTCACCACAACAAGACAACATACATTAGTCTTATCCAACCGTAGCAAGAGTGTTCTTTTTATTAATACTATGTGAACCAACAATTCTTATATCATTTGAGCCGTGACACTCTCCCTTGAAGACACCAAACTTAATGTTTGGTCATATATAAAGAAAATGAGTATCTTCCTCCAATTAGTGAGATTCAAATGTTGAATGTTCATAAGAATTGTTTTCATCATACTTTCTTTTTCTCTTTTTTTTTTTCATGAAGGATCAATTGTATCCCTAAATCGGTGCATCAAGGTTTGATGAACACCAAACTTGTTTCTTGTCAAAGGGTACATCACAATTAATGCCTTCATTACTGGAAAAGAATTTTTTCATTTATAAGATTTTGAAAAACAACAATTGTATGATTATTGATGCATGAGTTTCTACTTTTCATGAATCTATGTGGACACCAAACTTGGTGTTCGGCCATATGCTTTGTCAAAATACTCCATGCATGCAAAATGGAATTATTTGTAACATTGGTTTAGTGTGCTTGAAGGCACACCAAACTTAGCATATGTTTCAAAATAGTGCATGCAGTCAATGGACATATTCTTGAAAAGAGAAAAGAATTCATGCTCAATTGATCATAACTTATTGAATTAAAAATGATATGAATCTTAAAGCATGGGTTGCCTCCCATGGAGCGCTCTTTTATTGTCATTAGCTTGACATTGAGGCTTTCTTTTATGGTGGTTGGTGCTTGTAGGGCCTCAATTTGTCTCCTCTGACCGTGATCCTCTTCTTTGTTCTCTGGTGTTCAATTTCAGCATGCTCTAATCATAGTATGTTGCTGACAGTGTAGTAATCCTCGGTTTGTTGATTTGCCCCCAACTGTTGATATATCAGTTGCACTTTGTCACCTTTGGAAAGCCCCTCTGTTGGAATCTTTCTGTTCTTCCAACCCCTTTTTGCTTTGTTTCTGCGTTTCATCTTTCCTTTTGTTGTTCTTTCTTTTCTGGCCGTAGGTTTTCCTTGGGGATCTCTCTTCTCAGTGGCCAATACTCTAATATCCTCTTGGGCTTTTTCATCAGTCTGCACAATCCTTAGCATTGGGATGTTGCTGTGACTTTCCTGGTCATTTTTCATATAGCCTTTCTTCTCCTTGCTAAATTGTGCCTCTGGTACTACCTTCAGAGTGACACTCTGGTCATGCATCCTGAGAGTTAATTCCCCTTCCTCTACGTCTATGATAGCTCTAGCAGTGGCCAAGAATGGCCTTCCTAGTATAACAGAGTCACCATCATCATTGTTTGATTCTAGAACCACAAAATCAGCAGGGTATATAAAACTGTCCACCTTGACCAAAAGATTTTCAATTACACCCCTGGGGTATACCATTGACTTGTCTACCAGCTCCAGAGACATTTGTACTGGTTTGACCTCCTCTATATGCAGCTTTTTCACCAAGGAGGATGGTATTAAGTTAATACTTGCTCCGAGATCGCACATTGCTTTAGTGATGGTCAATTCCCCAATGGTGCAAGGCAACAGGAAGCTCCTTGGGTCCTCAAGCTTGGGAGGAAGCCCCTTTTGAATCAAGGCCCTGCATTCCTCAGTAATCATTATGGTTTCTTTCTCATCCCAGCTTCTTTTCTTATTGATAAGATCCTTCAGAAACTTGGAGTATAGAGGCATTTGCTCAAGTGCTTCAGCCAAGGGGATATTAATTTCTAGCTTCTTGAAAATCTCAAGGAATTTGTGAAAATGCTGGTCTTTAACCTCTTTGTTAAACCTCTGGGGATATGGCAGTGAAGGTGTGGTGCTCTTTCCTATTTGCTGCTGTCCCTGAGCTACTTCCTTTGAGCTATGTGGATGGTTGTCCTTCTCTTTAAGTTTTTCAGTGCTTTTGTTTGGCATCACAACTTGCTCCTTGGCCTCATCCGCCTTTGTTTGCTTCTCATCCTCCGTTGGTTCTTTGATGTTCTCTGCTTGCTTCCTTGTAGTGTCATTGTTGCTTATCAATGTTCTCCCACTCCTTAATTGTATTGCCTTGCATTCCTTCTTGGGATTTGGGATTGTGTCACTGGGCAGTGAGTTTGAAGGTCTCTCAACAGATACTTGCTTGGAGAGTTGCCCCATCTGTCTCTCTAGGCTCTTCAGGGAGGCTTCCTGATTCTTGGTTACCATTTCCTACTGTTTCAACATTTTGTCTATCATGGCCTCCAAGTGAGTGATTCTTTGGGCTTCAGGTGATACTTGAGGTGGGTTATGAGATGTGGGTGGTGGATGGTAGGCATTTTGGTTGGTGGGTTGGTTATTAGATTGGTATTGGTTGAGGTTGGGGTAGTTGTTTTGAGGTTTTCTGTAGGGGTTTTGGTTAGTTTGCTGCTGGTTGTGGTTTTGGTTGCTTCTTGGGTTGTGTTGGTTTGAGTTCCTCTGCCATGGTTGTTGGTTTTGGGTATGGTTATCTCCCCATCTGAGGTTTGGGTGGTTTTTCCAGGATGGATTGTATGTATCACCATACACTTCATTTGGTCCTTGGTTGTGCATATACTGTACTTGCTCTTGTTGTTGTTCTTCTTGAGTTTCTTCACTCTGTCCCCATGTGGTTGATGGTTGGCTGGTGTTAACTACTGCAACTTGGAGACTATCAATCCTCTTGGCCATTTGCTCAAATTGATATTTTATACGCTTTTTGGGGATAATTTCATATAGTTTAGAGTATCTTTTAGTTAGTTTTTAGTCTATTTTTATTAGTTTTTAGGAAAAATTCATATTTCTGGACTCTACTATGAGTTGTGTGTTTTTCTGTAATTTCAGGTATTTTTCTGGCTGAAATTGAAGGAGCTGAGCAAAAATCTGATTCAGGCTGAAAAAGGACTGCTGATGCTGTTGGATTCTGACCTCCCTGCACTCAAAGTGGATTTTCTGGAGCTACAGAACTCGAAATGGCATGCTTCTAATTGCGTTATAAAGTAGACATCCAGGGCTTTCCAGCAATATATAATAGTCCATACTTTGCACAAGGATAGACGACGTAAACTGGCGTTCAACGCCAGTTCTCTGCCAAATTCTGGCGTCCAGCGCCAGAAAAGGATCAAAAACTGGAGTTGAACGCCCAAACTGGCATAAAAACTGGCGTTCAACTCCACAAATGGCCTCTGCACGTGACTCACTTAAATCTCAGCCCCAGCACACACCAAGTGGGCCCCAGAAGTTGACCTCTGCATCATCCATCATAGTCCACTCATATTTTGTAACCCTAGGCTACTAGTTTAGTATTTAAACAACTTTTAGAGACTTATTTTGTATCTCATGACATTTTCAGATCTAAACTTTGTATTCTCTGACGGCATGAGTCTCTAAACCCCATTGTTGGGGGTGAGGAGCTCTGCTGTGTCTCGATGAATTAATGCAAGTATTTCTGTTTTCCATTCAAACACGCTTGTTCCTATCTAAGATGTTCATTCGCGCTTAACTGTGATGGAGGCGATGATCTGTGATAGTCATCACCTTCCTCAAACCACGAACGTGTGCCTGACAACCACCTCCGTTCTATATCCGATTGAATGAGTGTCTCTTAGATTCCTTAATCAGAATCTCCGTGGTATAAGCTAGAACTGATGGCGGCATTCATGAGAATCCGGAAAGTCTAAACCTTGTCTGTGGTATTCCGAGTAGGATTCAAGGATTGAATGACTGTGACGAGCTTCAAACTCCTGAAGGCTGGGCGTTAGTGACAGATGCAAAAGGATAGTAAATCCTATTCCAACCGGATCGAGAACCAACCGGTGATTAGCCGTTCTGTGACAGAGCGCGTGAGCGTAGTTTTCACTGGAAGGATGGAAGGTAGCCATTGACAACGGTGATCCACCAACACACAGCTTGCCATAGGAGGACGTGCGTGCGTGAATCAGAAGACAGGGGAAAGCAGAGATTCAGAAGACAAAGCATCTCCAAAACTCCAACATATTTTCCATTACTGCACAACAAGTAACCTTTAATTTATGCTCTCTTGGTTATTCACAATTCAACTGATAAACATAATTGACTTCCTGACTAAGATTTACAAGATAACCATAGATTGCTTCAAACCAACAATCTCCGTGGGATTCGACCCTTACTCACGTAAGGTATTACTTGGATGACCCAGTGCACTTGCTGGTCAGTGGTACGCGTTGTGAAAAGTGTGATTCACAATCCGTGCACCAGACACCATATCAATGAGTTCTTGAGCCTCTTCTGCAGTTTTCATGAGTTGCAAGGAACCTCCAGCTGAATGATCCAAAGCTTCCTGGGATTTCAGTGTTAAGCCTTCATAGAAGTTTTGAAGCTTCTCCCACTCATTAAACATGGCAGGAGGACATTTCCTGATCAGAGCCTTGTACCTCTCCCATGCCTCATGGATGGGTTCGGCCTCCATTTGTGTAAATGTTTGTACCTCAGCCTTCAACCTTATGATCCTCTGAGGTGGGTAAAACTTGGCAAGAAACTTGGTTACCAAATCATCCCAGTTGTTGATGCTGTCCCTTGGAAAAGATTCTAACCATTGAGTGGCCTTGTCCCTGAGAGAAAATAGGAATAGCATCAGCTTGTAACTGTCAGGGGGCACTCCATTAGTTTTGACAGTGTTGCATATCCTCAAGAAAGTGGATAAATGTTGGTGTGGGTCCTCAAGTGGTCCTCCACCAAAAGAGCAATTGTTCTGAACCAAGGTGATGAGTTGTGGTTTGAGTTCAAAATTGTTAGCATTGACATTTGGAGCCAAGATGCTGCTCCCACAATGTCTAGGATTTGCAAAGGTATAGGAAGCCAAAACTCTCCTCTGGGGTGGGTTGTCATTGTTGTTGTCTTCTCCACCTGGTGGATTGGTTAAATGTTCCTCCATCTCTTGGAATTCTTCGTCTGATTCCTCTTCTCCAATAATATTTTTCCCTCTTTCAGCTCTTCTTAACCTCCTGAGAGTTCTTTCGTCTTGTTCATGAAAATTGGGTATGGTTCTTCTTGTACCTGACATACAAGCAGAGCATGAGAAATGCACAAAACCAGTGACACTTCAATTTACTGCCAGATTGAAGTGTTAGTTAGATTAAGCAAAAAATCAAACAGTTAGTGGGTTAGTCGAAAATTAAAGAAAAAGTGCTTGATCTAGATCACCACTTCACTTAATCATTGTCAATCTAATCAATCCCCGGCAACGGCGCCAAAAAATTGATGAGATATTTTGGTGGAGAAACGAATCTCTCCCAAAACACCCAAATCTAACCGGCAAGTGCACCGGGTCGCATCAAGTAATAAAAACTCACGGAGTGAGGTCGATCCCACAGGGATTGAAGGATTGAGCAATTTTAGTTTAGTGGTTGATTTAGTCAAGCGAATCAAGATTTGGTTGATTGATTGGTGATTTGCAGAATTTAAATTGCATGGAATTAAAGAGAGCAGGAAATTAAATTGCTGAATCTTAAAGAACAAGAAATTAAATGGCAGAAACTTAGAGTGCAAGAAATGTAAATTGCGGAATCTTAAAGTGCAAGGAATGTAAATGACTTGAATTGTAAAGGGGATTGGGACTTGGATTTGCAGAAATTAAACAAGGAAAAGTTAAATTGCATTAAACAGAAGAGAAAAAGGGAATTGGGATTGAATCGGATCCGAAACAGCAAAGTAGATGAACATGGAAAGCAGTAAACAGAGAATTGAAATGGGAAATCAGATCTCAGGACCCAGAGACTAGAAAACCAAGTCTAGATCTCAATGCCTTCCTAGATCCAACAAGAACAATTGCAAGGAAATTGTAAATTGCAAAGAAATTAGATGAGAAGCAAGTAATGGAAACAGAAATTCAAATTCAGTAAATAAACAGAGAGATCCAAGGTTGAGATTGAAACAGAATTTCTTCAATTCTCCAACCCAAAATCCAAGACAATTGTAATTGAAATTGAAAGCAATAAAACTGAGAGGAAGAGAAGTGAATTCTCCTTCCCCAAGACAAAGAAATTAAAGATCACTCAATATCCAAAGCTCTCCGAAAACTATTATGAAAATTCCAAAAGAAAGCTCCCCAAAGAACTTGAATTCTATCCTATTTATACACTTTCTTCCAATGATCTTCAAGCCTTGAGTTGGGCCTTTGCTCTTGGTGGAATTGGGTTGAAAGAGGCCTTGGTTGATTGCTCTTGGAGTTTGAAGAGGAACCAAAACGAACCAATTGAACCGGGTTTGAGTTTTGCAAAAGTTGGACCAAAAGTTTGAGCAAAAGTTAGGGGTCTAACTTTTGCTCCAACTTTTCATATCAGCTAGCACCACTTTGCTGATATGAATGTTGGTGCCAACGTTAGGGGTCTAACTTTGGCCCTAACGTTGGCCTTTCCTTGTGTACTTGTGGCGCCAACGTTAGCCACCAAGTTAGGGGGCTAACGTTGGCGCAAACTTTTGCTCCTCCTTGTGATTTTCATGTGCCAACGTTAGCCTCCAAGTTAGGGGGCTAACGTTGGCGCAAACTTTTGGTGCCCAGGGAGGATTTCTTCATGCCAACGTTAGCCTCAAAGTTAGGGGGCTAACGTTGGCGCAAACTTTTGGTGCCCAGGGGTAAAGTGTGAAAAGTGTGATTCACAATCCGTGCACCAAGTTTTTGGCGCCGTTGCCGGGGATTGTTCGTGTTTGAACAACTAACAGATTATTTTGTTGCTTAGATCAGGAAAAAAATATTTCTTTTTGGTTTAGAGTCTTTTATTATTTATCCCTTGTTAAAATACTTCAAACTTATAGCTCAGTTATTTAGAACGTGGTGTTTATGTTCATGATAATTGGCTATCATAACTTTAAAACCTTTTTCAAAAATAATTTTTCTATTAAGTTTGGTGTTTTCAAAAATAATCTTTCCTAAAATTTTCGAAAGTTCCATAACTCATTTGGCTAGAGCGTTAATCTGTGTTCTTGGTAATTGGGTTAGAATCTTTTATACTCTTTTCAAAACCTTCTTTTTCATAAATAATATTTTTTCTATTAAATCTTGTGCCAAACTTTAAGTTTGGTGTTTTCTTGTTGATTTCCCTTTGGTTTTCGAAAATTTTGGTTTGGTTTTCTAAAAATTTTAAGTTTGGTGTTCTTTCTTCATGTTCTTGTGTTCTTGTGAGTCTTCAAAGTGTTCTTGAGTTCTCCTTGTGTCTTGATCTTAAAATTTTTAAGTTTGGCGTTCCTTGGTGTTTTCCCTCCAAAATTTTCAAAAACAAGGAGCATTAGATCTAAAAATTTTAAATCTTGTACTATCTTATTGTTTTTCTCTCTCCTCACTAAATTCAAAAATATCTTTTCAAAATATCTCTTCTAACTTCCTAACTTCTTATCTTTTCAAAAATTTGTTTCAACTAACCAACTAACTTTTTGTTTGTTTCTTAACTTTTTCAAAACTACCTAACTAACTCTCTCTCTCTAATTTTCGAAAATATCTTCCCTCTTTTTCAAAAATTTCCTTTTTTTTTTAACTAATTAATTTTTATTTTCTTTTACGAAAAAAAAATATATATATATTTTTTAATTCCAAAATTCAAATTCTTTTTAGTTATTTTATTTTATTTAAGTATTCACTTCTTATAAAATAAAATAAATAAAAAGATAAATCAGTCCAAGTTATATCCATATATCCATCATGGACATAAGTGGAAATGAACAGTCCAGGAGGACTCTGGGGTCATATTCTAACCCCTCTACTGCTTCATATGGGAGTAGCATATGCATACCCTCCATTGGAGTTAGTAGCTTTGAGTTGAATCCTCAGCTCATTATCATGGTGCAGCAAAGTTGCCAGTATTCTGGTCTTCCACAGGAAGAACCTACAGAGTTTCTGGCACAGTTTTTACAAAGTGCTGACACAGTACATGATAAGGAAATAGATCAGGATGTCTATAGACTATTACTGTTTCCATTTGCTGTAAAAGATCAAGCTAAGAGGTGGTTAAATAACCAACCTAAGGCCAGCATAAGAACATGGAAACAGCTGACAGAAAAATTCCTGAATTAGTATTTTCCTCCAAAAAGGATAACACAGCTAAGGCTGGACATCCAAGGCTTTAAACAAGGAGATAATGAATCTCTTTATGATGCCTGGGAGAGATACAGAGAGATGCTACGAAAATGCCCCTCTGAAATGTTTTCAGAGTGGGTTCAGTTAGACATCTTCTACTATGGGCTTGCAAAAGGAGCTCAGATGTCTCTAGATTACTCAGCTGGTGGATCTATCCATATGAGAAAGACAATTGAAGAGGCTCAAGAGCTCATTGATACAGTTGCCAGGAATCAGCATCTGTATCTAAGCAGCAACCCTTCCATGAATGAAGAGGTTAAAACAGTAACTGCTGAATTCAGTACTGTAAAACAAGCTGCTGAATTTAATCAGCAATTGGATTTTCTAACAAAGCAGCTAGCTGAATTCAAGGACAAGCTACAGGAGACAAGGATAGCTAATATACATATGGACGAACAGTTTAAGCAAACAAAGCAGCAGCTATCAAGGCAAATAGCAGAAGAATGCCAAGCAGTTCAATTAAGAAGTGGGAAAACATTAAATACCCCACCTCAAGGCATCAAAAATTCAAGAAATGAGCAAACCACCAAAGATTCACCTGAGGACAGTAAGAGCCCAGGGAAAAATAATTCTGGCACTAAAACGCCAGAAAATGGGTGGAAGGCTGGCGCTGAACGCCCAGACCATGCCCAAAACTGGCGTTCAGCGCCAGAAACAAGGCAGGATTGGCGTTCAACGCCAGAAATGGGCAAGAATCTGGCGTTGAACGCCCAAATGGGGCAGAGTCCAGCGTTGAACGCCCAACATGGGCACATTTCTGGCGTTCAGGCGCCAGGAACAGACAGTGAGCTGGCGTCTAACGTCACTCCAGCTTCTGACTCTGGCACTCAATTGCCAGTGAGGGATCAGACACACACAAGTGCTGATAACAACCCCTCTAAAAAGGATTCTTTAACCACTAAGGTTGAGGAATATAAAGCCAAGATACCTTATCCTCAAAAACTCCGGAAAGAGGAGCAGGATAAGCAATTTGCTCGCTTTGCAGATTATCTAAGGACTCTTGAAATAAAGATTCCATTTGCAGAGGCACTTGAGCAAATACCTTCTTATGCCAAGTTCATGAAAGAGATCTTGAGTCATAAAAAGGAGTGGAGAGAAACAGAAAGAGTTCTCCTCACTGAAGAATGCAGTGCAGTCATTCTGAAAAGCTTTCCTGAAAAGCTTAAAGACCCTCGGAGTTTTCTGATACCATGCATATTAGAAGGTGATTGCACCAAGACAGCTTTATGCGATCTTGGGGCAAGCATCAACCTGATACCTGCATCCACTATCAGGAAGCTTGGCTTAACTGAAGAAGTTAAACCAACCCGGATATGTCTCCAACTTGCTGATGGTTCCACTAAATACCCATCAGGCGTGATTGAGGACATGATTGTCAGAGTTGGGCCATTCGCCTTTCCCACTGACTTTGTTGTGCTGGAAATGGAGGAGCACAAGAGTGCTACTCTCATTCTAGGAAGACCCTTCCTAGCAACTGGACGATCCCTCATTGATGTCCAACAGGGGGAAATAACCCTGAGAGTCAATGATGATGAGTTTAAGTTGAACGCTGTTAAAGCCATGCAGCATCCAGACACATCAACAGACTGCATGAAAGTTGATCTCATTGACTCTTTGGTAGAAGAGATCAACATGGCTGAGAGTCTCGAATCAGAGTTGGAAGACATCTTTAAAGATGTTCAGCCTGATTTGGAGGATTCAGAGGACAAGGAAGAGCCTCTGAACTTTCTTCTGAAAGAGGAAAAACCTCCTAAACCCGAGCTCAAGCCACTACCACCATCCTTGAAATACGCATTTCTGGGAGAAGGTGACACTTTTCCAGTGATCATAAGCTCTGCTTTAAATTTACAGGAAGAGGAAGCACTTATTCAAGTGCTAAGGACACACAAGACAGCTCTTGGGTGGTCCATAGGTGACCTTAAGAGCATAAGCCCAGCTAGATGCATGCACAAAATCCTATTGGAGGATAATGCCAAACCAGTGGTTCAACCACAGAGGCGGCTAAATCCAGCCATGAAGGAAGTGGTGCAGAAAAAGGTCACCAAATTACTAGAGGCTGGGATTATTTATCCCATTTCTGATAGCCCCTGGGTGAGCCCTGTTCAAGTCGTCCCAAAAAAGGGAGGCATGACAGTGATTCATAATGAAAAAAATGAACTGGTTCCTACAAGAACAGTTACAGGATGGCGCATGTGTATTGACTACAGAAGGCTCAATACAGCCACCAGAAAGGATCATTTTCCTTTACCATTCATAGACCAGATGCTAGAGAGACTAGCAGATCATGATTATTACTGCTTTTTGGATGGCTATTCAGGCTATAACCAAATTGCAGTGGATCCCCAGGATCAAGAGAAAATAGCATTCACATGTCCATCTGGAGTGTTTGCTTATAGAAGGATGCCATTTGGGCTATGTAATGCGCCGGCAACCTTCCAGAGATGCATGCTCTCTATTTTCTCTGACATGGTGGAAAAATTTCTGGAAGTCTTCATGGATGACTTCTCAGTATATGGAGACTCATTCAGCTCCTGTCTTGATCACCTGAAACTTGTTCTGAAAAGATGCCAAGAAACCAACCTAGTGTTAAACTGGGAAAAGTGTCACTTCATGGTGACTGAAGGAATTGTTCTTGGGCATAAAATCTCAAACAAGGGAATAGAGGTGGATCAAGCAAAAATAGAGGTAATTGAAAAATTACCACCACCTGCCAATGTTAAGGCAATCAGAAGCTTTCTGGGGCATGCAGGATTCTATAGGAGGTTTATAAAGGATTTTTCAAAAATCGCAAAACCTCTAAGCAATCTGCTAGCTGCTGACACGCCATTTGTATTTGACACAGCATGCCTGCAGGCGTTTGAAACGCTGAAAGCTAAGCTGGTCACAGCACCAGTCATTTCTGCACCAGACTGGACATTGCCATTTGAGTTAATGTGTGATGCCAGTAATCATGCCATTGGTGCAGTATTGGGACAGAGGCATGACAAGCTTCTGCATGTCATTTATTATGCCAGTCGCGTTCTAAATGATGCCCAGAAAAATTACACAACCACAGAAAAAGAACTACTTGCAGTGGTTTACGCCATTGACAAGTTCAGATCATACTTAGTAGGATCAAAAGTGATTGTGTATACTGACCATGCTGCTCTTAAATATCTACTCACAAAGCAGGATTCAAAACCCAGGCTCATCAGATGGGTATTGCTTCTGCAAGAGTTTGATATAGAAATAAGAGACAGAAAAGGGACAGAGAACCAAGTGGCTGATCATCTGTCCCGGATAGAGCCAGTGGAAGGGACGTCCCTCCCCTTTCTTGAGATCTCTGAGACGTTCCCTGATGAGCATCTATTTGCCATTCAGGAAGCACCATGGTTTGCCGATATTGCAAACTATAAAGCTGCACGGTTCATACCCAAGGAGTACAATAGAATACAAAAGAAGAAATTAGTCACTGATGCGAAGTACTACTTGTGGGATGAACCCTATCTCTTTAAGAGATGTGCAGACGGAATTATCCGTAGGTGTGTGCCCAGAGAGGAAGCACAGAGAATCCTATGGCATTGCCATGGATCTCAATATGGAGGCCATTTCGGAGGTGAGCGAACAGCCACCAAGGTCCTCCAATGTGGCTTCTATTGTCCCACACTCTATAAAGATTCCTGAGAGTTTGTACGTAATTGTGACAGTTGCCAAAGAGCTGGTAATCTGCCTCATGGTTACGCCATGCCTCAACAAGGAATCTTGGAAATAGAATTGTTTGATGTATGGGGAATTGACTTCATGGGACCTTTCCCACCATCATACTCAAACACTTATATTCTGGTGGCAGTTGACTATGTATCAAAATGGGTCGAGGCTATTGCCACTCCCACTAATGATACTAAAACAGTGCTGAAGTTCCTCCAGAAACACATCTTTAGCAGGTTTGGTGTCCCTAGAGTGTTAATCAGTGATGGGGGCACTCACTTCTGCAATAAACAGCTTTACTCTGCCATGGTTCGGTATGGAATTCGCCACAAAGTGGCCACTCCATATCATCCACAAACCAACGGGCAAGCTGAAGTCTCTAACAGAGAATTAAAGAGAATCCTGGAACGGACAGTAAATACCCGTAGAAAGGATTGGGCAAGGAGCTTGGATGATGCTCTGTGGGCTTACAGAACAGCATTCAAGACCCCTATAGGGACCTCTCCATACCAACTCGTGTATGGTAAGGCATGCCACTTGCCCGTGGAACTGGAACATAAGGCCTACTGGGCAACCAGATTCCTAAACTTAGATGCCAAATTAGCAGGAGAAAAACGATTGCTCCAGAGCTAGAGGAATTCAGATTCACAGCTTTCGAAAATGCCAAGCTTTATAAAGAAAAATAAAAAAAATGGCATGACAGAAAGCTGTCATCTAGAATCTTTGAACCAGGACAGAAGGTCCTGTTGTTTAACTCTAGACTCAGGCTATTCCCCGGGAAACTGAAATCCCGGTGGAGGGGACCATACGTGATTACAAGTGTGTCACCATATGGTTACGTGGAGCTTCAAGATATTGATTCTGATAAGAAGTTCATTGTCAATGGACAAAGAATCAAGCATTATCTTGAAGGCAACATTGAGCAAGAATGCTCAAGGCTGAAGCTAGATTAAAAGCTCAGCAAGGTCCAGCTAAAGACAATAAAGAAGCACTTTCTGGGAGGCAACCCAGCCATGGGGCATTAATCCTCTAAGCATTTTGCCCTATTTTTCTTTTTTATTTGTTTATATAAAGTTTACTGACACTAAGGTAAAGGATCAATTGCATAAGTTTACAGGGTTACAGAAGGAATTTGCACACAAAACAGAGATTGGAAGCTCAATGGCAAGAAAACGCCAGTAAAGGGGCATTTTGGGCGTTCAGCGCCCAAAATGGGCATCCACTGGGCGCTGAACACCAGTAATGGCAGCAATTGGGCGTTCAACGCCAGAAATGGCCACCCACTGGGCGTTGAACGCCAGGAATGGCAGCAACTGGGCGCTGAACACCCAGGAGATCAGCATTTGGGCGCTGAACGCCCAAAACAGGCAGTGTTTGGGCGTTCAAACGCCAGGAGGACAGGGAGGAGCCAAATCCAGTAATCCCACACTTATTTCCATTTTAATTTCAAATTTTATGCTTCAATGCATGATTTTTACATGAACATATCAAGAACCCTGATTTCTAAAATCCTTAATTGCTAAAAATCCATCTTTCCAAATTCAATCCAACTCTTTTCAAAATCTTTTCTGAAAACAAATCTATCTTTTTCACTCAAAAATCTTTTCAACTAATCCATATCTTTTTCAAATATCCATATTATCTTTTTCAAAATTCAGAGTTATCTTTTTCAAAAATCTATCATATCTTTTCAAAATTAAACTCTATCTTCTATCTTATCTTTTTCAACTCAATCTTTTTATCTTATCTCTTCCAATTTTTCGAAAACCCACCCCTCACCCCTTTAAATTGGGTTCGGCCTCCCCCCTCCTTCATCAACAAGTGCTACTCAATCTCCTTCTATCCCTCTCCTTTCTTTTCTTTTGCTTGAGGACAAGCAAACCTCTAAGTTTGGTGTGTTTATCCGAGATCACTACTAAGATTATGGCTCTCAAAGGAAAACAATCCACTCCAAGAGGCAAGAAAGAGAGCGTTCCAAAATCACTTTGGAATCAAGGGAAGTTCTTATCTAAAGAACATTCAGACCATTATCTTAAAGTAATGGGTCTGAGATCAGTGATCCCGGAAGTAAGATTCGATCTGAAAGAAGATGAATATCCGGAGATCCAGGAGCAAATTCGAATCAGGAACTGGGAAGTCCTAGCTAATCCTGAAACGAAAGTAGGAAGGAACATGGTCCAGGAGTTCTATGCTAATATGTGGCAGACTGACAAGCAAAGACTATCTGGAACAGCCTGCTACGAATTTCGGACCATGGTCAGGGGAAAGATTGTTCATACCACCCCTGACAAGATCAGAGAGATATTAAAGCTACCTCAGCTAAAGGATGATCCAGACTCCTTCAACAGGAGGATGATGAGAGCAGACATTGGCCTGGATAAGATTCTAGAGGACATATGTATCCCTGGAGCCAGGTAGACCACCAACACAAAGGGCGTCCCAAATCAACTCAAGAGAGAGGATCTCAAGCCAGCTGCCAGAGGATGGCTGGACTTCATTAGGCGTTCTCTGTTGCCCACTAGCAACCGTTCTGAAGTCACAGTTAAAAGAGCAGTGATGATTCATTGCATCATGATGGGAAAGGAAGTGGAGGTTCATCAGCTGATTTCAACTGAGCTCCATAAGATTGCTAACAAAAATTCAAAAGAGGCCAGGTTGGCTTATCCAAGTGTGATTTCTCTGCTCTGCAAGGACGCTGGAGTCAAGATGGGAATAACTGAATATATCCTAATTGAAAAGTCAATCACCAAAGCATCAATGGAGAGACAACAGGCACAGGAGGATCCCATCAAGAAGAGAGCACAGGAATTCCTTCCAGAGATACCTCAAGCTGAATACTGGGAATATCTGGAGACATCCATCACCAAGATGCAGGAAGCTATGGAGCAGATAATAAAACAACAGAAGGAACACAGTCAAATGCTGACCCATATGCTTAAAGAACAAGAGGAGCAGGGACGTGACTTAAGGGAACTGAAGCGCCAAAAGTCTTCTGTAATACCAAGCCTCCCAAGGATCAGAGGAACCCCCATACCCCCAGAATAAAGGTTGTTAATTTCCAATTTCTACCTTAACTCTGTGACAGTGTCCTTATAAAAAGTTTACCTTAGAAGTCATATAATAGTAATTAGTATTTATTTGATTTTATCTCCAGTTAAGCTATAGTTTATTTTTCTCATCATCATTAAACATGAATAAAGTAGTAGATCTTTGGAATAAGAGGCAATAAAATTTCGAGTTTTAATAAGAGAAATTCTAATTAGTTAAATGTGGTGGCAATGCTTTCTGTCTTCTGAATGAATGCTTGAATAGTGCATATGTCTTTTGAATTTGTTGTTTAAGACTGTTAAATATGTTGGCTCTTGAAAGAATGATGAACATGAGACATGTTATTGATGATCTGAAAAATCATAAAAATGATTCTTGAAGCAAGAAAAAGCAGCAAAGAACAAAGCTTGTAGAAAAAAAAAAAAAAAAAAAAAAGCAAGCAGAAAAAGCCAATAACCTTTAAAACCAAAAGGCAAGGGCAATTAAAAGGGATCCCAAGGCTTTGAGCATCAGTGGATAGGAGGGCCTAAAGGAATAAAATCCTGGTCTAAGCGGCTAAACCAAGCTGTCCCTAACCATGTGCTTGTGGCGTGAAGGTGTCAAGTGAAAACTTGAGACTGAGCGGTTAAAGTCAAGGTCCAAAGCAAAAAGAAGAGTGTGCTTAATAACTCTGGACACCTCTAATTGGGGACTTTAGCAAAGCTGAGTCACAATCTGAAAAGGTTCACCCAATTATGTGTCTGTGGCATTTATGTATCCGGTGGTAATACTGGAAAACAAAGTGCTTAGGGCCACGGCCAAGACTCATAAAGAAGCTGTGTTCAAGAATCATCACACTGAACTAAGAGAATCAATAACATTATCTGAATTCTAAGTTCCTATAGATGCCAATCACTCTGAGCTTCAATGGATAAAGTGAGATGCCAAAACTGTTCAGAAGCAAAAAGCTACTAGTCCCGCTCATCTAAGTAGAATCTGAGCTTCATTAAAAAACTCTGAGATATTATTGCCTCTCAACCTATTAGTCTTCTATTTTATTTGTCTAGTTGCTTGAGGACAAGCAACAGTTTAAGTTTGGTGTTGTGATGAGCGGATATTTTATACGCTTTTTGGGGATAATTTCATATAGTTTAGAGTATGTTTTAGTTAGTTTTTAGTCTATTTTTATTAGTTTTTAGGAAAAATTCATATTTCTGGACTCTGCTATGAGTTGTGTGTTTTTCTGTAATTTCAGGTATTTTTCTGGCTGAAATTGAAGGAGCTGAGCAAAAATCTGATTCAGGCTGAAAAAGGACTGCTGATGCTGTTGGATTCTGACCTCCCTGCACTCAAAGTGGCTTTTCTGGAGCTACAGAACTCGAAATGGCATGCTTCCAATTGCGTTGGCAAGTAGACATCCAGGGCTTTCCAGCAATATATAATAGTCCATACTTTGCACAAGGATAGACGACGTAAACTGGCGTTCAACTCCAGTTCTCTGCCCAATTCTGGCGTCCAGCGCCAGAAAAGGATCAAAAACTGGAGTTGAACGCCCAAACTGGCATAAAAACTGGCGTTCAACTCCACAAATGGCCTCTGCACGTGACTCACTTAAATCTCAGCCCCAGCACATACCAAGTGGGCCCCAGAAGTTGACCTCTGCATCATCCATCATAGTCCACTCATATTTTGTAACCCTAGGCTACTAGTTTAGTATTTAAACAACTTTTAGAGACTTATTTTGTATCTCATGACATTTTCAGATCTAAACTTTGTATTCTCTGATGGCATGAGTCTCTAAACCCCATTGTTGGGGGTGAGGAGCTCTGCTGTGTCTCGATGAATTAATGCAAGTATTTCTGTTTTCCATTCAAACACGCTTGTTCCTATCTAAGATGTTCATTCGCGCTTAACTGTGATGGAGGCGATGATCTGTGACAGTCATCACCTTCCTCAAACCACGAACGTGTGCCTGACAACCACCTCCGTTCTATATCCGATTGAATGAGTGTCTCTTAGATTCCTTAATCAGAATCTCCGTGGTATAAGCTAGAACTGATGGCGGCATTCATGAGAATCCGGAAAGTCTAAACCTTGTCTGTGGTATTCCGAGTAGGATTCAAGGATTGAATGACTGTGACGAGCTTCAAACTCCTGAAGGCTGGGCGTTAGTGACAGATGCAAAAGGATAGTAAATCCTATTCCAACCGGATCGAGAACCAACCGGTGATTAGCCGTGCTGTGACAGAGCGCGTGAGCGTAGTTTTCACTGGAAGGATGGAAGGTAGCCATTGACAACGGTGATCCACCAACACACAGCTTACCATAGGAGGACGTGCGTGCGTGAATCAGAAGACAGGGGAAAGCAGAGATTCAGAAGACAAAGCATCTCCAAAACTCCAACATATTTTCCATTACTGCACAACAAGTAACCTTTAATTTATGCTCTCTTGGTTATTCACAATTCAACTGATAAACATAATTGACTTCCTGACTAAGATTTACAAGATAACCATAGATTGCTTCAAACCAACAATCTCCGTGGGATTCGACCCTTACTCACGTAAGGTATTACTTGGACGACCCAGTGCACTTGCTGGTCAGTGATACGCGTTGTGAAAAGTGTGATTCACAATCCGTGCACCAGACACCATATCAATGAGTTCTTGAGCCTCTTCTGCAGTTTTCATGAGTTGCAAGGAACCTCCAGCTGAATGATCCAAAGCTTCCTGGGATTTCAGTGTTAAGCCTTCATAGAAGTTTTGAAGCTTCTCCCACTCATTAAACATGGCAGGGGGACATTTCCTAATCAGAGCCTTGTACCTCTCCCATGCCTCATGGATGGGTTCGGCCTCCATTTGTGTAAATGTTTGTACCTCAGTCTTCAACCTTATGATCCTCTGAGGTGGGTAAAACTTGGCAAGAAACTTGGTTACCAAATCATCCCAGTTGTTGATGCTGTCCCTTGGAAAAGATTCTAACCATTGAGTGGCCTTGTCCCTGAGAGAAAATGGGAATAGCATCAGCTTGTAACTGTCAGGGGGCACTCCATTAGTTTTGACAGTGTTGCATATCCTCAAGAAAGTGGATAAATGTTGGTGTGGGTCCTCAAGTGGTCCTCCACCAAAAGAGCAATTGTTCTGAACCAAGGTGATGAGTTGTGGTTTGAGTTCAAAATTGTTAGCATTGACATTTGGAGCCAAGATGCTGCTCCCACAATGTCTAGGATTTGCAAAGGTATAGGAAGCCAAAACTCTCCTCTGGGGTGGGTTGTCATTGTTGTTGTCTTCTCCACCTGGTGGATTGGTTAAATGTTCCTCCATCTCTTGGAATTCTTCGTCTGATTCCTCTTCTCCAATAATATTTTTCCCTCTTTCAGCACTTCTTAACCTCCTGAGAGTTCTTTCGTCTTGTTCATGAAAATTGGGTATGGTTCTTCTTGTACCTGACATACAAGCAGAGCATGAGAAATGCACAAAACTAGTGACACTTCAATTTACTGCCAGATTGAAGTGTTAGTTAGATTAAGCAAAAAATCAAACAGTTAGTGGGTTAGTCGAAAATTAAAGAAAAAGTGCTTGATCTAGATCACCACTTCACTTAATCATTGTCAATCTAATCAATCCCCGGCAACGGCGCCAAAAACTTGATGAGATATTTTGGTGGAGAAACGAATCTCTCCCAAAACACCCAAATCTAACCGGCAAGTGCACCGGGTCGCATCAAGTAATAAAAACTCACGGGAGTGAGGTCGATCCCACAGGGATTGAAGGATTGAGCAATTTTAGTTTAGTGGTTGATTTAGTCAAGCGAATCAAGATTTGGTTGATTGATTGGTGATTTGCAGAATTTAAATTGCATGGAATTAAAGAGAGCAGGAAATTAAATTGCTGAATCTTAAAGAACAAGAAATTAAATGGCAGAAACTTAGAGTGCAAGAAATGTAAATTGCGGAATCTTAAAGTGCAAGGAATGTAAATGACTTGAATTGTAAAGGGGATTGGGACTTGGATTTGCAGAAATTAAACAAGGAAAAGTTAAATTGCATTAAACAGAAGAGAAAAAGGGAATTGGGATTGAATCGGATCCGAAACAGCAAAGTAGATGAACATGGAAAGCAGTAAACAGAGAATTGAAATGGGAAATCAGATCTCAGGACCCAGAGACTAGAAAACCAAGTCTAGATCTCAATGCCTTCCTAGATCCAACAAGAACAATTGCAAGGAAATTGTAAATTGCAAAGAAATTAGATGAGAAGCAAGTAATGGAAACAGAAATTCAAATTCAGTAAATAAACAGAGAGATCCAAGGTTGAGATTGAAATAGAATTTCTTCAATTCTCCAACCCAAAATCCAAGACAATTGTAATTGAAATTGAAAGCAATAACACTGAGAGGAAGAGAAGTGAATTCTCCTTCCCCAAGACAAAGAAATTAAAGATCACTCAATATCCAAAGCTCTCCGAAAACTATTATGAAAATTCCAAAAGAAAGCTCCCCGAAGAACTTGAATTCTATCCTATTTATACACTTTCTTCCAATGATCTTCAAGCCTTGAGTTGGGCCTTTGCTCTTGGTGGAATTGGGTTGAAAGAGGCCTTGGTTGATTGCTCTTGGAGTTTGAAGAGGAACCAAAACGAACCAATTGAACCGGGTTTGAGTTTTGCAAAAGTTGGACCAAAAGTTTGAACAAAAGTTAGGGGTCTAACTTTTGCTCCAACTTTTCATATCAGCTAGCACCACTTTGCTGATATGAATGTTGGTGCCAACGTTAGGGGTCTAACTTTGGCCCTAACGTTGGCCTTTCCTTGTGTACTTGTGGCGCCAACGTTAGCCACCAAGTTAGGGGGCTAACGTTGGCGCAAACTTTTGCTCCTCCTTGTGATTTTCATGTGCCAACGTTAGCCTCCAAGTTAGGGGGCTAACGTTGGTGCAAACTTTTGGTGCCCAGGGAGGATTTCTTCATGCCAACGTTAGCCTCAAAGTTAGGGGGCTAACGTTGGCGCAAACTTTTGGTGCCCAGGGGTAAATTTCATGTGCCAACGTTAGCCTCAAAGTTAGGGGGCTAACGTTGGCGCAAACTTTTGGTACCCAGGGAGTGATTTTCAAGTTCCAATGTTAGCCTCCAAGTTAGGGGGCTAACGTTGGGGCTAACTTTTCAACCAAAAATTTGTGCAAAAGTTTGATGCCAACTTTAGGTCCAGCTTTTTGCTTCCTAGTTCAATTTCACTTATTCCATTGTCTTCTCTTTACTCCTAGCTATTCCTTCTTACTTCAACCTTTCTCCAAGCTTTCTTCACCTATAATTAATCAACCAAACTCATCAAAGCTATGCTCATAATCATGAGATATTCATTCTATCATAATATGCAACAATTTTAGCCTAAAACCTCATCAAATGGCATGAATTTATACATGGTTGATTCAATCAAGGGAAACATGAAAATCTACTCAATTAGCTTGCTTATGGTTCAAGAAAGTGCATAATTCTAATGAAAACAAAAGGAAAAGACTGGTTAAAATAGGCTAGGATGACTTGTCATAAATCATCACCTTCTCCATAGTTAGGCGCGAATGGATATCTTAGATAGGAACACGCATGTTTGAATGGAAAACAGAAATACTTGCATTAATTCATCGAGACACAGTAGAGCTCCTCACCCCCAACAATGGAGTTTAGAGACTCATGCCGTCAAAGAGTACAAAGTTTATATCTAAAATGTCATGAGATACAAAATAAGTCTCTAAAAGTTGTTTAAATACTAAACTAGTAGCCTAGGTTTACAAAAAGTGAGTAGACTATGACAGATGGTGCAGAGATCCACTTCTGGGGCCCACTTGGTGTGTGCTGGGGCTGAGATTTAAACATTTCACGTGCATAAGGCTGTTTTGGGCATTCAACGCCAGGTTTGGATCCATTTCTGGCGTTGAACTCCAACTTTTAATCCTTTTCTGGCGCTGGACGCCAGAATTGGGCAGAGAACTGGCGTTGAACGCCAGTTTACATCATCTATCGTTGAGCAACGTATGAACTATTATATATTGCTGGAAAGCCCTGGATGTCTACTTTCCAAAGCAATTGGAAGCACGCCATTTCGAGTTTTGTAGCTCCAGAAAATTCACTTTGAGGGCAGAGAGGTCAAAATCCAACAGCATCAGCAGTCCTTTTTCAGCCTGAATCAGATTTTTGCTCAGCTCCCTCAATTTCAGCCAGAAAAATACCTGAAATTACAGAAAAATACACAACTCATAGTAAAGTCCAAAAATATGAATTTTTCCTAAAAACTAATGAAAATAAACTAAAAACTAACTAAAACATACTAAAAATTATATGAAATTAACCCCAAAAAGCGTATAAAATATCCGCTCATCAATAAGCTTTCAACTAGCACTCCCAAAACAGTTGATTTTAGGGTACTAGGTGTTCAAACACCCCTAAGAGTTTACTTGCTCAAGCCTCTCTTCTTGATACAGTTTCATAACAAGCATCTACAAAGGTATTGGTTTTTTGAACTTTTGTTTCTTTCTTTCCTGCCCTACTAGTTGATGCTTAGAGATTTGGGCCATTTTTCTTTTATTCTTTCTTACACCACTACTTCTTGGTTCTATTGATGTTTGAGGGTCATCTATCAGTATCTCTCTATGTCCTCCCCTGACTCATCCTTTCACCGTTGAAACAAGATGGAAATTACCTAATCTGAGCAACAAGATGAACCATCAGTTGTCCAAACTCGAACAATCCCCGGCAACGGTGCCAAAAACTTGGTGCGCAGAAATCGTGACGGTTCCATTCCTTGGTAACGGCGCTAAAAAATTTATATGCACGTTCATAATCTTAATTCTTTGTCACAACTTCGCACAGCTGACCAGCAAGTGCACTGGGTCGTCCAAGTAATAAACCTTACGTGAGTAAGGGTCGATCCCACGGAGATTGTCGGCTTGAAGCAAGCTATGGTCACCTTGTAAATCTCAGTCAGGCGGATTCAAATGGTTTTATGAATTGATAAGTAAAAGATAAATAAAATATAACTAGGATAGAGATACTTATGTAATTTATTGGTGAGAGTTTCAGATAAGCGTATAGAGATGCTTTCATTCCTCTGAACCTCTGCTTTCCTGCTGTCTTCATCCAACCATTCCTACTCCTTTCCATGGCAAGCTTTATGTAGGGCATCACCGTTGTTAATGGCTACTGGTACGCAGAATCGTGATTACACTTTAAGTATGTAAAATTCATCGCTCTTTCTTTCCCTGGTAATGGCGCCAAAAACATGATGCCAAGACCACGGTTCACAACTCCGTGTAACTGACCAGCAAGTGCACTGGGTCGTCCAAGTAATACCTTACGTGAGTAAGGGTCGAATCCCACGGAGATTGTCGGTATGAAGCAAGCTATGGTCACCTTATAAATCTCAGTCAAGCAGATATAAAATAGTATAGAGTTTTCGAAATTACCTAATAAAAGTAAAGATAGAAATACTTATGTAAATCATTGGTGAGAGTTTTAGATAAGCGTATGGAGATGCATTCGTCCCTCTGAACCTCTGCTTTCCTGCTATCTTCATCCAATCAATCTTACTCCTTTCCATGGCTGGCTTTATGTGATACATCACCACTGTCAATGGCTACTTTCGGTCATCTCTCGGGAAAATGATCCAATGCCCTGTCACGGCACGGCTAATCGTCTGGAGGCATCACCCTTGTCAATGGTTTCATCTTATCCTCTCAGTGAAAATGGTCAACGCACCCTGTCACGGCACGGCTATTCATCTATCGGTTCTCGATCATGCTGGAATAGGATTTACTATCCTTTTGCGTCTGTCACTAACGCCCCACAATCGCGAGTTTGGAGCTCGTCACAGTCATTCATTCATTGAATCCTACTCGGAATACCACAAACAAGGTTTAGACTTTCCGGAATCTCTTGAATGCCACCATCATTCTAGCTTACGCCACGAAGATTCTGATTAAGAGATCTAAGAGATACTCATTCAGTCGAAGGTAGAACGGAAGTGGTTGTCAGGCACGCGTTCATAGGGAATGATGATGATTGTCACGTTCATCACATTCAGATTGAAGTACGAATAGGTATCTTAGAAGCGAAACAAGATGAATTGAATAGAAAATAGTAGTACTTTGCATTAATCTTTGAGGAACAGCAGAGCTCCACACCTTAATCTATGGAGTGTAGAAACTCTACCGTTAAAAATACATAAGTGAAAGGTCCAGGCTTGTTTAGAGTCCTCTGTCTGTTGCTGAGTGGATGATGGAAAAGGTTTATTATTGCTAAACCTGTTTCTTCCACCATTATTAAAGCCTTGTTGAGGCTTTTGATTCTTCCATGAGAAATTTGGATGATTTCTCCATGATGAGTTATAGGTGTTTCCATAAGGTTCACCTAAGTAATTCACCTCTGCTATTGCAGGGTTCTCAGGATCATAAGCTTCTTCTTCAGAAGATGCCTCTTGAGTACTGTTGGATACAGCTTGCATTCCATGCAGACTCTGAGAGATCATATTGACTTGCTGAGTCAATATTTTATTCTGAGCCAATATGGCATTCAGAGTATCAATCTCAAGAACTCCCTTCTTCATAGGCGTCCCATTATTCACAGGATTCCTTTCAAAAGTGTACATGAACTGGTTATTAGCAACCATGTCAATGAGTTCTTGAGCTTCTGCAGGCGTTTTCTTTAGGTTAATTGATCCACCTGCAGAAGTGTCCAGTGACATCTTTGATAGCTCAGATAAACCATCATAGAATATATCCAGGATGGTCCATTCTGAAAGCATGTCAGAAGGACACTTTTTGGTCAACTGTTTGTATCTTTCCCAAGCTTCATAGAGGGATTCACCTTCTTTCTGTCTAAAGGTTTGAACATCAGCTCTAAGCTTGCTCAGCTTTTGAGGAGGAAAGTACTTGGCTAAGAAAGCCGTGACCAGCTTATCCCAAGAGTTCAGGCTGTCTTTGGGTTGAGAATCCAACCATAATCTAGCTCTGTCTCTTACAGCAAAAGGGAAAAGCATGAGCCTGTAGACTTCAGGATCTACTCCATTAGTCTTAACAGTATCACATATCTGCAAAAATTCAGTTAAGAACTGAAAAGGATCTTCAGATGGAAGTCCATGAAACTTGCAGTTCTGCTGCATCAGAGAAACTAATTGAGGTTTCAGCTCAAAGTTGTTTGCTCCAATGGCAGGAATGGAGATGCTTCTTCCATGTAAATTGGAATTAGGTACAGTAAAGTCACCAAGCATCCTCCTTGCATTATTATTATTTTCGGCTGTCATCTCCTCTTCCTGTTTGAAAATTTCTGCAAGGTTATCTCTGGATTGTTGTAATTTAGCTTTTCTTAGTTTTCTCTTCAGAGTCCTTTCAGGTTCTGGATCTGCTTCAACAAGAATATTCTTGTCCTTGCTCCTGCTCATATGACAAAGAAGAGGGCACAGAAAAAAATAATAATAATAATATGGATCCTTTATACCACAGTATAGGGGTCCCTTTGTGAGTGGAAGGAAAGAGGGAGACAAAGAATGTGATGTAAAGAAAGAAACACAACTGTGAGGAGGGCTGAGATGTGAGATGAGATGTTAGTAAATGAATAAATAAATAGAATAAGATGGGAGAGGGAGAATTTTCGAAAATAACTTTTGAAAAAGATTTAGTGATTTTCGAAAATAGTTTTTGAAAAAGGTTAGTATTTTTTTTCGAAAAATGTTTTTTTTTTAAAATCAAAAATAAAAATAATCAGTTAATAAAAAAGAAATTTTTGAAAAAGAGGGGATATATTTTCGAAAATTAGAGAGAGAGAGAGTTAGTTAGGTGGTTTTGAAAAAGTTAAGAAACAAACAAAAAGTTAGTTAGTTAGTTGAAACAAATTTTGAAAAGATAAGAAGTTAGGAGGTTAGAAAAGATATTCTGAAACCAACTTTTTGAAAAAGGTAAGATAAGAAGATATTTTAGAAATTAGTTTTGAAAAAGATTTGATTTTTAAAATCTCAATTAATGACTTGATTCATAAGGAATCACAAGATATGATTCTAGAACTTAAAGTTTGAATCTTTCTTAACAAGCAAGTAACAAACTTCAAATTTTTGAATCAAAACATTAATTGATTATGTTATTTTCGAAAATTTGATATAAAAATAAGAAAAAGATTTTTGAAAAATATTTTTGGAATTTTCGAAAATAACTAAGAATTTTGAAAAAGATTTGATTTTTGAAAAAGATTTTGAAAAAGATAAGATTTTCAAATTGAAAATTTGATTTGACTCATAAGAAACAACTTGATTTTAAAAATTTTTGAAAGAGTCAACTCAAATTTTCGAATTTATGAGAGAAAAGAGGGAAAGATATTTTTTTGATTTTTGAAATTTTTATGATGAGAGAGAAAAACACTAAAAAGATGCAATGCATGAAATTTTTAGATCAAAACATGTGATGCATGCAAGAATGCTATGAATGTCAAGATGTACACCAAGAACACTATGAATGTCAAGATGAACATCATAGATACAATTTTGAAAAATTTTTAATGCAAAGAAAACATGCAAGACACCAAACTTAGAATTCTTTAATGCTTACGCACTAAGAATTCAAGGATGCATATGAAAAACACCATACAACACAAAACAAAAAATCATCAAGATCAAACAAGAAGACTTACCAAGAACAACTTGAAGATCATGAAGAACACTATGAATGCATGAAATTTTCGAAAAATGCAAGATGCACATGCAAATGACACCAAACTTATGACATGACTCATAACTCAAACAAGAAACACAAAAAATGTTTTTGATTTTTATGATTTTCTAATTTTTTTGGATTTTTTCGAAATTTATATGAAAAAGAAAAATAAGGATTCCAAAATTTTTAATATGAATTCCAGGAATCTTGCATTCTTAGTCTAAAGCTTCAGTCCAGGAATTAGACATGGCTCACTAGCCAGCCAAGCTTTCAATGAAAGCTTCGGTCCAAAACACTAGACATCGTCAATGGCCAGCCAAGCTTCAGCAGGTGAATCAGAAACAGCAGCAGGTGGATTAGCAACAACTAGCTTGCTCTTGATAACAAATTGCTGCCTTAGTCCAAATAAATTTAGACATGGCTTTATAGCCAGCCAGGCTTCACATGCTTCATGAAACTCTAGAATTCATTCTTAAAAATTTTGAATAAAATTTTTGAAAACATTTTTTTTTTTGAAAACAGAAGAGAAAATTTTAGAAATATTTTTGAAAAATTTTTGAAAATAAAATAAAAAGAAAATTACCTAATCTGAGCAACAAGATGAACCGTCAGTTGTCCAAACTAAAACAATCCCCGGCAACGGCGCCAAAAACTTGGTACGCGGAATCGTGATTACACTTTAAGTATGTAAAATTCATCGCTCTTCCTTTCCCTGGTAATGGCACCAAAAACATGATGCCAAGACCATGGTTCACAACTCCGTGTAACTGACCAGCAAGTGCACTGGGTCGTCCAAGTAATACCTTACGTGAGTAAGGGTCGAATCCCACGAAGATTGTCGGTATGAAGCAAGCTATGGTCACCTTATAAATCTCAGTCAGGCAGATATAAAATAGTATAGAGTTTTCGAAATTAATTAATAAAAGTAAAGATAGAAATACTTATGTAAATCATTGGTGAGAGTTTCAGATAAGCGTATGGAGATGCATTCGTCCCTCTGAACCTCTGCTTTCCTGCTATCTTCATCCAATCAGTCTTACTCCTTTCCATGGCTGGCTTTATGTGATACATCACCACTGTCAATGGCTACTTTCGGTCATCTCTCGGGAAAATGATCCAATGCCCTGTCACGGCACGGCTAATCGTCTGGAGGCATCACCCTTGTCAATGGTTTCATCTTATCCTCTCAGTGAAAATGGTCAACGCACCCTGTCACGGCACGGCTATTCATCTGTCGGTTCTTGATCATGCTGGAATAGGATTTACTATCCTTTTGCGTCTGTCACTAACGCCCCGCAATCGCGAGTTTGGAGCTCGTCACAGTCATTCATTCATTGAATCCTACTCGGAATACCACAGACAAGGTTTAGACTTTCCGGATTCTCTTGAATGCCGCCATCATTCTAGCTTACGCCACGAAGATTCTGATTAAGAGATCTAAGAGATACTCATTCAGTCGAAGGTAGAACGGAAGTGGTTGTCAGGCACGCGTTCATAGGGAATGATGATGATTGTCACATTCATCACATTCAGATTGAAGTACGAATGGGTATCTTAGAAGCGAAACAAGATGAATTGAATAGAAAATAGTAGTACTTTGCATTAATCTTTGAGGAACAGCAGAGCTCCACACCTTAATCTATGGAGTGTAGAAACTCTACCGTTAAAAATACATAAGTGAAAGGTCCAGGCATGGCCATACAACTGATCAAAGATGGTTAATACAATAGCAAAAGGTACTATTTATAATAAACTAGCTACTAGGGTTTACAGAAGTAAGTAATTGATGCATAAATCCACTTCTGGGGCCCACTTGGTGTGTGCTTGGGCTGAGCTTGAGTGTTGCACGTGTAGAGGTCCTTTTGTGGAGTTGAACGCCAGCTTTTGTGCCAGTTTGGGCGTTCAACTCTGGTTTTGGCTCCATTTCTGGCGCTGGACGCCAGATTTGGGCAGAGAGCTGGCGTTGAACGCCAGTTTGTGTCATCTATTCTTGGCCAAAGTATGGACTATTATACATTTCTGGAAAGCCCTGGATGTCTACTTTCCAACGCAATTAGAATCGCGCCATTTCGAGTTCTGTAGCTCCAGATAACCCACTTTGAGTGCAGGGAGGTCAGAATCCAACAGCATCAGCAGTCCTTCTTCAACCTCTGAATCTGATTTCTGCTCAAGTCCCTCAATTTCAGCCAGAAAAAACCTGAAATCACAGAAAAACACACAAACTCATAGTAAAGTCTAGAAATGTGAATTTAACATAAAAACTAATGAAAACATCCCTAAAAGTAACTAGATTCTACTAAAAACATACTAAAAACAATGCCAAAAAGCGTATAAATTATCCGCTCATCAGCTACATCCCATCCTCTCTGTGAAAATGGTCCAATGCGCTGTCACTGCATGGCTAATCATCTGGCGGTTCTCGATCATGCTGGAATAGGATTTACTATCCTTTTGCGTCTGTCACTACGCCCAGCACTCGCGAGTTTGAAGCTCGTCACAGCCATCCTTTCCCAGATCCTACTCGGAATACCACAAACAAGGTTTAGACTTTTCGGATCTCAAGAATAGCCATCCATCGGTTCTAACTTATACCACGAAGATTTTAATATCTCGGACTCGGTCCTCTGTATTAGATATCTAAGAGATACTCATTCTATCTTGTTGCATGTAGAACGGAAGTGTTTGTCAGGCACGCGTTCATAGTTGAGAATGATGATGAGCGTCACATAATCATGACATTCATCATGTTCTTGGGTGCGAATGGATATCTTAGAGAAGGAATAAGCTTGAATTGAATAGAAAAATAGTAGTAGTTTGTATTAATTCATGAGGAACAGCAGAGCTTCACACCTTAATCTATGGAGTGTAGAAACTCTACCGTTGAAAATACATAAGTGATAAGGTCCAGGCATGGCCGAATGGCCAGCCCCCATGATCTAAGAACTAAATGTCCACAGATGTAAATACAATAGTAAAAAGTCCTATTTATACTAAACTAGTTACTAGGGTTTACAGAAATGAGTAAATGATGCAGAAATCCACTTCCGGGGCCCACTTGGTGTGTGCTTGGGCTGAACATTGAGCTTTACACGTGTAGAGGTCTTTCTTGGAGTTGAACGCCAGTTTGTAACCTGTTTCTGGCGTTTAACTCCACTTTGCAACCTGTTTCTGACGTTTGACTCCAGAATGCAGCATGGAACTGGTGTTCAACGCCAGTTTATATCATCTATCCTTAACCAAAGTATGGACTATTATATATTTCTGGAAAGATCTGGATGTCTACTTTCCAACGCAATTGAGAGTGCGCCATTTGGAGTTTTATAGCTCCAGAAAATCCACTTTGAGTGCAGGGAGGTCAGAATCCAACAACATCTACAGTCCTTCTTCAACATCTGAATCTGATTTTTGCTCAAGTCCCTCAATTTCAGCCAGAAATTACCTGAAATTACAGAAAAACACACAAACTCATAGTAAAGTCCAGAAATGTGAATTTTAATTAAAAACTAATAAAAATATACTAAAAACTAACTAAATTATACTGAAAACTATGTAAAAACAATGCCAAAAAGCGTATAAATTATCCGCTCATCAATTCTCTTCCTCTTTGTTCTTACTTCTACACTCTTCACTCTTTGTTTTGAATCTTGGATTGAGAATTGAAGGAATTCTATTTCATTCTTGATCTGATATCTCTCTTTGTTTACTTTCTGCATAATTTCAAGGAATTGTGATTTAGATTTAAGTTTTCTTTACTGCTTTTATCTCTATTTCTTCTGCAATTTTTCTCTGTTGGATCAAGGAAGAAATTGAGATCTAGACTTGTTTTCTAGTTTCATTCAACCCCTGAGATCTTAAACTTCTCTTTTAGATTTTACAATTGAGTTGAATTCACTTTCTGTATTGCTTCTTCAAGTGATTTTTCTTTTCTGTTTGAGATCTGCTGCATTTCAATTCATCTTTTACTTCTCTTGATTGCTATTTACATTTTCTTGTTTAATTTCTGAGATCCCAGCTCCCAAACCCCTTTACTATTCAAGCAATTTACATTTCTTGCACTCTAAGCTTCAGCTATTTACATTTCTTGCAATTTAAGCTTCTGTCATTTACATTACTTACACTTTAAGATTTAGCTCCTTTATTTCTTCTCCACTTTAATTTACCCTCTCCCTTTAAATTTGATGCAATTTAGCTTTTGTTGAATACAAATCACTCAAATCAAAACTTGTTTGCTTGACTAAATCAACCACCTAACTAAAATTGCTCAATCCTTCAATCCCTGTGGGATCGACCTCACTCATGTGAGTTATTATTACTTGATGCGACCCAGTACACTTGCCGGTGAGTTTTGTGTTGGATCATTTTTCACACATCAAGTTTTTGGCACCGTTGCCGAGGATTGATTAGATTAACAATGATTATGTAAGGTGGTGGTCTAGATTAAGCACTTTTTCTTTATATTTTTTGTTTATTTCCTTTATTTTTTAACTAGCACACTAACCATTTGAGACTTTGTCTCTACTAACTCTCACTGCACTTAAGCTACAGAGTGCTCCTGTGTTTCTTGTTGTTTTGGTTTTATGACAGAAGCAAGGAGGGAGACCCCTACTTTCTGTGAAGCTGACGAAAGAACTCTTCGAAGGATAAGAAGAGAAGCAAGAGGGAAAGGAATTGTTGGAGAAGAAGAACTTTTTGAAGAAAAATTTCATGAAATGGAGGAACACCCAACAAATCCAACAAATCCATCAGTAGGAATGGCCAACAACAATGGTCAACCACAAAGGAGAGTATTGGCTTCATACACATTAGCTAATCCAAGGCATTGTAGGAGTAGCATCCTTACCCCAAATGTCAATGCAAATAACTTTGAATTGAAGCCCCAGCTCATCACATTGGTACAGAACAATTGCTCAGATGGAGAAAGCCCTTTGGAAGATCCAAACCAACACTTATCTACCTTTCTGAGGATTTGTGATACAGTGAAATCTAATGGTGTGCATCCAGAAACATATAAATTACTGCTGTTCCCATTCTCATTGAGGGATAAAGCTGCTCAATGGCTTAAAACCTTTCCACAAGGAAGCATCACTAGCTGGGAGGATCTAGTGAATAAATTCTTGGCCATGTTCTACCCACCTTAAAGGATCATCAGGCTCAAGACTGAGGTGCAAACTTTCACACAGATGGATGCAGAATCTCTCTATGAGGCATCGGAAAGGTACAAGGCCCTGATTAGAAAATGTCCCCCTGAAATGTTCAATGAGTGGGTGACGATCGGTTTTTCTATCGGTAAAGAAATATAAAAAGTATGTTCGAGTTGTAATTAGTTATAATTGAAGGCCTTCCTATGAATGGATATATTTCCCCACTTTATAACCTCTAATCTATACTTTCTGGACTTGGATCTAGGCCAAAAAGGGTTTTCAAAAATCACTGGGAGCGTTTTCTGCAGTTTCTGGTGCGTGGCGTCTGTCACGCGTCCGCGTGGGTCACGCGGTCGCGTCATCTGGGAGTTTTTCTTGTCACGTGTTCACTTCGGTCACGCGCATGCGTCATCTGTGTTCCGCTTAAGGCGCGTGTCCACGTTAGTCACGCGTTCGCGTCACTGCCTTTTCGCGCTAGGCATGCGGCCGCGTCGTCCATGCGTTCGCGTCGCTGCCAGTTTCTTCAAAAACTCCATTTTGTGCTTTCTTTCCATTTTTGTATGTTTTCTTTCCATCCTTTAAGTCATTCCTACCTTAGAAGATCTGAAACTACTCAACACACAAATAACGGCATCGAATGGTAATAAAAGGTAATTAAAATAATTATTTTTAAAGCATAGGAAACATGTTTTTCACATATATCACATAATAAGGAAGGGAAAGTAAAACCATGCAATTTACATGAATAAGTGGGTGAAGGGTTGAATAAATCATTTAAATTAAGAACAATATATATCATAAAATATGGGTTTATCAACCTCCCCACACTTAAACAATAGCATGTCCTCATGCTAAATCCAAGATAAAGAGTAAGGTAAGGTTAAAGTGGTGGAATCTCATGCAATTCAATCTATTCTAAATGCAACTACCTAAATGAATCATGCAATTCTAATTGTTATTCACTTGTATATAAAACTTACATGTAGTTAAATTAATTCATATCCTCAAGGAATCATATATGCATAGCCAAACCCTAGATAATGTTAAAGCACTTTTACAATTGAGATGGGTAAAAATATTTCACAAACTTGTAAGACAATTAACAATTTAAGCAGAGATATATGGTGATGAGCTATTGAACCCTCACTGGATTTTGTGTTTACTCTCTAGTCACTCATTGTTTATTGGGTTAATCACTCTATTCTTCTTTTTATCCTTACTTTCTATAACTTTGTTCTTCATCTAACCAATCAACAATTATAGAATACAGACATACAAAAATCATGAGGTCTTTTTCAAGGTTGAATGGGGCCAAGGTAAAGGTAAGGGTATACGTATAAGGCTAGGTGAGCTAATAAGTGAATCCTTGATTAGTCTAAGATCTCACCTAACAAACATATTTTATAAACCAAAGTTTCTTAACCTATTTGCCCAAATTTTTCCACTTTGTAGTGCAAACTCATGCATTAAATTTAACTTTGTCTCATGTGCATTGATTCTTTTTATTTTGCAATAGAGGAATTTTTGTATCCCCTTTAAATATAAATTATATATATATATATATATATTATTTTGAAACATCTTATCCCTTTTTAAATTCCTACTTTGTTTCTATCATCCCATGTTCCCATAAAAATTCCCCACACTTAAGCAATACATAATTTCTATCTTAAGCTAACCAAGGATTTAACTTGGGATTTTTATTTTTTCTTTCTGCTTAAGGCTAGTAATGTGGTTTATAGAGCAAGAGGGGATTAAGAAGCTCAAGGGGGCTAACAAGGGTGATGTAAAAGGTAGGCTAATTTGGGAATAGTGAGGAAAAATTCCAATGATGGCCTCAATCACTTTCTTGGTATGTATCTATATTCTATAGTTGGACATATAGATTAAAACAAAGTAAAGAACACCAGAATGAAAAAGAAGGGCAAAACACACAGGAATAAAAATTATGGTTTGAATGTAACCATACAATTAAGCTCAAAACTCACAGGCTGTGTTCTCTAGCTCAAAAAGCATATATCAGTTGTACATGTCATGCAAGTAAAAATTAAGAGTTCTCATTATTCTCAATGTAAAATTTTTTGGGTGGCTTTAAAGTTTTAGTGTTGTTCCTTGATGAAATGTTGTTAACTAACTAACATGTAATGCTATATATACAAGGTGTGTGGATTGTTTTGATTTACTAGAGTTTCTAGTTTACTTCCTTTTATTTTCAATTTAAACCAAACTATCATATGCTAAAAGGGTAAACTATACTAATGAATCCACATTTTCTATAACTAATAAGTTAGAATTGTAACTAAACTAACTTGCTAAGGTATAAACTGATGACATGTCACCATGTCATGTTTTTCTATGCTTATTCATACAAGAAATTGATGATTTGTGCTTGAATAATGAATTCTTTTGTACTTAAATGGTATATTTCCTTGATCTTTTGATTTTATAAATTTTGTAGGAAATAAGAAGAAAAATAAGAAAAAAACACAAAATAAGCTAAAAAGGAAAAAAAAAAAGAGCTTTGGGGCACACTTTGAAATTGGAGCACACATTGGAGCCTTAGGCCACGCTTTTAAAAGCGTGGCCCATGACCAAATTTAAGGAGATTGGCAATCAGCACACAAAGCTCCGCTCTTGCCAAGAGCGGAGCATTATCGTGATGCAATTTCAACTTGGAAGCAAGAATTTTCACTAAGTTAAGCTTGGGCGCTCATAGCATGATTATGCCTCTTTCCAAGGGCTATAACCTGAGCTACAGATGTCTGATTGATGTGCTTCTAGTTGCGTTGGAAAGCTGACATTCAGAGATTTTCAACGATATATAGCAATCCATATTTGGCACAAAATTGAGGTAAGAGTGAAAGGCATCTTTAAGGACCAAAAACAAGCAAAAATATACCAAAGTGCAACCACCAAGGTTCGAAGTTGGAACCTCACTCCAAAGCAAAGTAGCGCTCTACATAATTATTGTGCTCCGCTCTCTTGGAGAGCATTGTCGTGCTCTCTCCAAGAAAAATTCAAAGGAAAATGTTTGCTACTGAAGCCACAATGATTTGAACTTGGGACCTCACCCAAGCAAAAGGAGTGCTACGCTCTTGCCAAGAGCAGAGCGCTACTCTCCTTTTTGACACGGCCCAGGGAAGCATGTCACGCACAATTTGGCACGGTCAAGGGGCTTGGTGTGCACAAGGCAACACAAGCAAGCCACAATGCTCCGCTCTCACCAGGAGCAGAGCACTCTACTGGGAGCAAGCAACCCATGGGCCAAAATTCAACCAAAATTCCATGTAAATTCAATTCCTCACCAAATTCAATCAAGGCCAACAAAACCCATCTCTCTTCAAATCCAAAGCAAGCAAAGCCCACATCATCACTCAAAGGCACAAGAACAAGCTAGAATTAGAATTTTTATTTAATTTGTTTTTCATTTCAATTTTATTTTATTTTGTAAAAAGTCTATATAAAGGCATAGGAGGCTGGCTCTACTAGAGCATTAGAAAGTAGAATAGAGAACTCTCTCTCTTAGTTTTCCTTTTTTTAAATTTGAGTTTTAGATTGAGAGTGAAGGAATTCTGTTTCATTCTTGATCTGAAGCTTCTCTTTGTTCTTCTCCTGCATAATCTTAGTGAATTGAGAATTAAACCTGAGTTTTCATTTACTGCTTCATATTTCTTTCTTCTGAAATATTATTTTCTACTGGATCAAGGAAGGCGTTGAGATCTAGACTTATTTTCTAGTCTCATTGATCCCCTGAGATCTTCACTTGTCTTTTTGGATTTTGCAATTAAGTTGAGATATCTTGCTGTTTTAAATTTTTCAAGCAATTTCCCTTTTCTGTTTAGATCTATTGCATGTTATTGCATCTTTTACTTCTCTGTTTGATTTCTATTTACACTTTCTTGTTTGATTTCTTTAATTCCCAGCACCCAACTTCCTTTATTCTTCCTGCAATTTAAATTTCCAGCTGCTTGTTCTTTTTCAATTGCTTGAGCTATTGCTTTCTTTAATTTCCTTGCACCCAATTCCATTTACATTTAATGCAATTTACATTTCTTGCTATTTAAGATTCTGTCAATTTACCTTTCTTGCACTTTAAGTTTCTGCACATTTACTTTCTTTAATTTATAATTCCTTGTCATTTACATTCTATTGCTTCAAGTCTCACCCAATTTCACTTAAATGTTAGCTTGACTAAACTAATCACCCACTAAAGTTGTTTGATCCATCAATTCCTGTGGGATCGACCTCACTCTAAGTGAGTTTTACTAGTTGATGCGACCCGGTACACTTGCCGGCTAGATTTGTGTGTTTGGAAATTTGTTTTTCCACAAAAACACCATCATAAACTAAAGTGCAACATGCTGAAATAGAGTAAAAATATAGCAAAAGAACAGTGTGCAAGTACTAAAAAATAAAAACAAAGATAAAAATACAGAAAAATAAATAAAATAAGATAAAAAGAGTCTGTAGTGGTTCACCAAAAAGATATGCCAGGGATGGCTACCTCCCCACACTTAAAATAAAGCATCATCCCCGATGCTCACTCAAGCTGGGTGTGAAGGGGTGTCATCACCGGAAGGATGGGCTGCTGGAGTCTCTGTTGTAGCCTGAGGGTCTGCAGACAAGTTGAGGGTAGGAGGATCTGTCTGCTGCAGTGGAGGCTCTGACTGGATAGGAATCTCTGTATCTGCGGCCTGTATCTAGTGTGGCTCCTCCTGCTGTAGCGCAGCCTGCTCTGAGCCTGCCTGCTCAGCCTCTCTCTATGGATGGTCTCCTCCTCAGGCTCGTCTGCCTCCTCCTCAAATGGTGTGTCAAGCTCGGAGGGGAAGTCGCCGTCAGATCGGATCATCAACTTGAGGTGCTCATAGCGTCGGTTGTTGCGACGCTCAGATCTCTCATATCGCCGCCAGTTACGGCGCTCTATCTGGTCTAACTGCTGAAATAAGCGGTGCATGAGGTGGTAAACGGGCTTTGAGGCAGGTGGAGGTGCAGTGGGTGGGGCTGGTGCAGTAGTAGAAGAAGAAAGGGCAGCTGAAGGCGTGGCTGTCTCATCAGAAGCGGTAAGGAATGAAGGTTTGTAGCCTAAAGCCTGAAATTTCCTGATGTAAGGGATAATCTTCTTGCAAATTGCTAGAGAGTTTGTTCACCAGTGTAATAAATGCCAAAGAGCTGGAGGATTGACAAGAAGGAATGAGATGCCTCAAAATTTCATTCTTGAAGTGGAGCTGTTTGATCTTTGGGGCATAGATTTCATGGGGCCCTTCCCTCCTTATTACTCCTTCAAATACATTTTGGTAGCAGTGGAGTATGTCTCAAAGTGGGTGGAAGCAATAGCCACAACCACATGTGATGCACAAATTGTTCTTCAATTCCTAAAGAAGCACATTTTCACTAGATATGTAGTGCCTAAGGGACTTGTCAGTGATGGTGGTGGTCATTTTTGTAACAAGCAGATGGAAAAACTCCATCACAAATATGGAGTGATTCATAAAGTAGCCACACCATACCACCCTCAGACCAATGGCCAGGCTGAGCTTGCAAATAGGGAATTGAAGAGAATTTTAGAGAAGACTGTGGGAGCTACTAGAAAAGATTGGGCCAGAAAGCTAGAATATGCACTCTGGACATACAGGACAACATTCAAAACTCCTATTGGAAAATCCCCTTTTCAGCTGCTATATGGCAAATCTTGTCACCTCCTTGTAGAGCTTGAGCATAAAGCTTTCTGGGCAAATAAACTCCTCAACCTTGATTCTCAGGCAGCAGGAGAGAAGAGACTACTGCAACTAAATAAGTTGGATGAGTTTAGCTAGAAGCTTATGACAATGCTAAGATATACAAGGAAAAGGTCAAGAGGTGGCATGACAAAAAGATCTCAAGGAAGGAGTTCAAACCAGGACAGCAAGTACTCCTATATAACTCCAGGCTCAAAATTTTCCCTGGCAAGCTCAAATCCAAATGGACTGGCCCTTACTTGGTGACAAAGGTTCTCCCTTATAGAAGCCTTAAATTGTTAGATGAAGCAACAAAAAGCCAGTTCACAGCAAATGGGCACAGAGCAAAGCCTTACTTGGGAGGTCAATGGGACAAGGAAAAAGAGGTTCAGAACCTGAGCTGAGCAAGAATGAAGAATGTCAAGCTAGTGACAATAAAGAAGCGCTTATTGGGAGGCAACCCAACCTGAGGTAGTTTTCTTTTCATAATCTATTTCAATAAAAAGGTTGAGTGGTTTTATCCATATTGTAAAGAGCTAAGTTTGGTGTTACACACTAAAACAATTTAAGGAAGAGTGAAGGATTCTAAGTTTGGTGTTCCACCAAAAATCTCGTTTAAAAACACATCCTCACATTCTGCATAAAAGAATTACTAGCTCCAAGTAATCAGATAAACCATTGAACCATTATCTGTTCTCTAGTTTTTAGATATATTACCTTTAGCAAAGACAGAAGGGTTTCACGTATGGTTAATTTGATGCACGAGAAACATTGGCAAGGGACTAAGTTTGGTGTTCACACACCAAAGTAAGTTCAAAAGTCCACAAATAATTTTTGCATACTAACCAGTTGCCTAAGGGCTTGAGAAGCAAGCAACTTTTGAGGATTATGCAGGAAAATATTCAAGTGAAGGGAATCTGCATTATTGTCCAAAGGAAGTGCAACAAGGAGAAATAATGATGATAGAAGGAAAGATAGGAGACATTCCCAAAAGGTTGTATTGAATACTTAATCCTTGTTGCTGTAAAATGCTTTAATTTAGAGATTCTTATATGTCATGCTAAGGTGTACAATTAAGTAAGAATTGCTTGAATCTGCATAGTTTCTATCATCCATCATTAACTTGAATTTTGTTTTATATCCCTGCTTCTTGAATAAAAGAAAAGTGGTTGGATTAGGGAATGAATGTCCAATGTTGCAGAAGTTAGGATGAAAGTTAGTGGTGGTCTTTATTTGATTTAATTGTTAGCTCATAAAACAAAAAGCTGCATAATAACATGATCCTTTAAAGTTTGAGTTAGTTTGCTGCTATAATCTATCAATTAATGAAAATTCCCTTGAGAATGAATCAAAACAAAAAGAAAAGAAAGAGAAAAGCCAAGAATTGGCAAAAGAACAAAAAATAAGGCTAGACACCAATAGCTTGGACCCTAGGACATATGCCTGTGGTGTTCTTGTACTAGGATATGCTTGGACAAGTAG